>NC_057806.1:504153407-504439494 GCF_018294505.1 Triticum aestivum | reverse complement strand
CTGCTCGATGTCCGCACCCACCGGCCGCTGCCTTCGTCGCCGGCGCGCCACCGCGTCCCCGCCACCTGTACCTCGCCGCCCTGCCGCCGTGGTCGCTGTCGCCGCCGTCCGCCGCTCGCCGCACCTTGTGCCCCGGCCGCCGTCCACCTCGCTCCGGCGCCACCACCGAGCTCCCTCGCTGCTGCCTCTTGCTGGCGACCACGCCACTCGGCCAGCCCCGACCTCCTCGCGCCGCCTCGTGTCTTCCTCCATCCTCTCCGACGATCACCGGAGCCTAGAGCTCGCCGGAGTCGGGGTTGACCCGGATCTGGTGAAGATGGACGAGATCCACCCATCCCTCCAACCAAACGGCCGGATCCATCCCGCACCACGCCGTCCCACTCTGCTCGATCCCGCGTCGACTTTTTCACGGAGGTATAATTGCTAATCCTTCCCGGTGTTTCTTCATGTTTTAATCGTTCTTTTCAATTCTTACGGTGGTTTGCTCAAGAGTTCTCTTCCTTCTTCATCATATCAATTCATTCGTTGTTTCAATCCTACCGGTGGTCCATTGAGTTTACGCTATATCTATCTTAATCCTTTTCAAAGAGAATAAGTAATATGTTGAAGCCGTTGATTGTCATCAATTTAATTGGTGAAGGATAGGCATAATGTAATTCTTATTCTTGTTTCATCGAGTTTATTCAATTCCTATTTTTCCGGAGTGGCTCATCATTCTTATTCTTGGTTCCAATAGCTCATCTTTCTTTCCCGGAGTTCCAAGCTCTAATTATCATGGAGATCAATCTAAATCATTACAAGGTTTCACCTTGTGTTTTCAACTTCTCTTTCTTTTCGCTATCTTTTGTTTACCGGAGTTCTTCATGAAGGTTCTACTGTCGTGGTTCTAAGCCTGACAGTAGAGTGGGGGGTAGGTATGGAGAGGCAAGGTCCTAGCTATGGAGAGGTTGTAAACACAAAGAATGTACGAGTTCAGGCCCTTCTCGGAGGAAGTAATAGCCCTACGTCTCGGAGCCCGGAGGCGGTCGAGTGGATTATGAGTATATGAGCTACAAGGTGCCGAACCCTTCTGCCTGTGGAGGGGGGTGGCTTATATAGAGTGCGCCAGGACCCCAGCCAGCCCACGTAGGAGAGGGTTTAAGGTGAGTTAAGTCTGGGGCGTTACTGGTAACGCCCCACATAAAGTGCCTTTACTATCATAAAGTCTACTTGATTACAGGCCGTTGCAGTGCAGAGTGCCTCTTGACCTCCTGGTGGTCGAGTGAGTCTTCGTGGTCGAGTCCTTCAGGCCAGTCGAGTGAGTCCTCGTTGGTCGACTGGAAGGCGACCTCTTCTAAGGATGTCCTGGGGTAAGTTACTTGGATCAGGTCCATGACCCTACCCTAGGTACATAACCCCATCATTAGCCCCCGAATGGATTGAGGCTTCGAATGAAGAAGGAGTCGATGTCGTTTCCGATTAGCCGTTGCGCTCTGGTTGTGCGCTGTTCTAGACCAAAGAATCTCTTCGTCGACGGGGAGCAACTTGCCTTCAGTCGACTCGATCCATTCTATTTTTGCGTCGAGTGATCTTTCAGGCTTCGACGATCTCCGAGCGACGGATCGCCGGAAACACCGCGTCTGACAGACTGATTTGCTGTTCGCGGATTCCGCGGGATGCGAAATTTGGGGACGCGCGCGAAGCGGGGCGGACCGCGGCGTTCGGATGGGACGGGGCATAGACGCCTCGATCTCCGGGCCGCTTTCTTCGCCACGTATCCCGCCTGCGCAACTGTTCCTGATATGATTAGATCGACCGGGCCCACCTGTCATCCACTCGGAAGGGACCTTATAAATGTGCCCGGCGAGGATTTCTGTGCTGCGCCTTAGCATTCTCCCCCTCTCTCTGCTTCCTTCTTCCCTGCTCAGCGTGCTCGCTCTCGCCCCCGCACCACTTCCCTTCGCGCATCTCGCCGGCGACCATGGCCAAGGAGAAGACGGCGGCGCTGGAGCGTGCAAAGAAGGCGTCGGCGTCGGAGAAGGCAAAGGGGAGATCCACCAGCCGCGGAGGGTCCTCGTCCAGATCCCGCCTGCCGAAGGGCTGGGTCCAAGGAGACTGGATCCAGTCGACCATCATAGAGAATGACCTCCTCGACATGGCCAACGAGGGCTTGATCCCCCACGGAGCTGCGAGGCTTCCGGGGAAGGAGTGGCAGCCCCAGCCAGAAGAGGGTGAGTGTGTGCTTTTGGCCACCCATGTTGATCGTGGGTTTTCCTTGCCGCCGAGTGTTTTCTTCCGTGGCTTCTTGAATTTCTTCGGAGCGCAGCTCCACCATTTTACCCCAAACTCCATTGCCTATCTTGCTGCGTTCGTGTCCATGTGTGAGGGTTTCTTGGGTTGTAGACCGCACTGGGGTTTGTTCAAGCATATATTCACGTGTCGCTCTCAGACCGTGAAGAAGGCGAGCCCAGGCGACGAAAAGACCCGAGTCGTCCAAATGTGTGGGGGTTTGGGCATCCAGGTGAGGAACAAGAGCACCTTCCCGCCCATGACCTTTCCCGAGTCCGTAAGAGGCTGGCAGTCGACTTGGTTCTACTGCCAGGTCCAGTCGACGCCAGGGCAGTCGAGTGGACTCCCTCCGTTTACCATGGGTCGAGTGAACAAGCCCTCCCCTCTGAAGTTGATTCCGGAGGAGAAAGTTGACGTGAAGATGTTGATGGAGCGCGTGGTGCAGTTGGTCCGGGAGGGAGTGACGGGCATGGACCTCCTGGAGGTCTTCCTCAGGCGTCGCATCCAGCCCCTTCAGTTCCGGAGCCACTGCATGTGGTTGTACTGCGGGACTGAAGACGAGACTAGAGTCCATCCAGAAGCAGTCGACGATGTCACTCTGGAAAGATGGATGGTAGCCGTTACCGGAAACAAGGACAACCCACGCGGAGCCAGAAGGATTCCTCCACTCGACCACAACAGCGATCCAAATAAGGTACATTTGCCCTGCTCTCCACTGCATTTTTGTCGCATTCGTTCTTGTTTATCCTGCCGACTAGTCGACTGATCCTTGTCTTGATATCTGCTAGGCTCTCACCGAGCTGTACTCGATGCCCAATGGGGCACAAACCCCGACTGAGGAGGGTGAGGCGAGCGGGGGTGAGAGCCAGGAAGTGGAGGAGTGGGACTCGGACGTTGTAGGGGATGACGACGACGATGATGAAGACGACGGCGATGACGATGACGTTGAAGACGAGGAGGAAGAGGAGGAGGAGGTCGCACCACCGCGCTCGGAAAGGCGGTCGAAGCTTGTCCACGACCCTTCGACCGAACGTGGTAAGGGGGTTGCGACCGCGACCCAGTCGACCAAGCGCCCTCGGACCACCTCTCCGATGCCGACTGAAAAGGCGCCGAAGCAGCCCAGGGCGGCCCCGTCGAAGACGATCAAGCTCCTACCGAAGATGAAGGTGTCCATCCCTACCATATCAGGGTAATCGTGTTGTTTGAATCTTCTCATTTCGTGTGAACTTTGTCTCTGGTCGACGCTGAAATTAGTCGACTGATCCTTTGGAGTTGCAGTGCTGCTACTTCTGAAACCTCGGCCCGGGCTGATGACCACGAGATGGAGGACGCAGCAACTTCGAACCCAGGTACTGTATTCTTAACGCCGTTCTTAGTCGACTGACTCGCGATCTCTAATCCTGATTCTTCTCCGCGGCTCCACCCAATACTGTTATTAATCTTCCTGATGATGATGAGGACGAAGAGCCGCTGAAGCGCAGGAGGAGTCGGAAAGCGTCCGCCAGTAAGGTGCCTCAGGATGTGACGGCGCCTGAGATTCTGACTGTGGAGGAAGAGAACACCACTCGACACACGGTGTCCTTCGC
Source organism: Triticum aestivum (assembly GCF_018294505.1). Classification (NCBI taxonomy): domain Eukaryota; kingdom Viridiplantae; phylum Streptophyta; class Magnoliopsida; order Poales; family Poaceae; genus Triticum; species Triticum aestivum. The sequence goes on along the minus strand of NC_057806.1, from coordinate 504,435,640 downwards.
AAATCCGCTGACGAGTGCTCAGCAACCCTCCCTCTTCACGACGCACCACGTCCCAGAGGACCAAGCTGGCGCAGCGAAGGAGGCGATACGCCAGGCGGGAATCATGATGGAGCAGCTGAAGACCATCCGGGACGCGAGCCAGGCAGCTTATGACGCCAGTTCTGCCCTCCAAAGCAATGTTCAGGTCAGTCGACCACCGTTTGTTCTGTTGGATATGCTGCCACAAACTTTTCCTTTCCGGGATTTATAGTAGTCACCCACTGTGTGTTGTCGATTGAGCTCCGTATTAGCGGGGGCACGCTGAGTGCACCCGCTGGGTGTAGTCCCCAAGGCTAAGGTCGACTGCTGGCAGTCGGCCTTAGGCTTTATAATTTCAGTCTTTCTGTCATTGGACCAAGTCGACTGGATTTCGCAAACCGGTGGGGGCACGCTGAGTGCACCCACTGGGTGTAGTCCCCGAGACTGTGGTCGACTGCTTGCAGTTGATCACAGTCTTAGAGAATGCATCTCGCACTTTTTTTTTGAGGTCGACTGGTCGACTTTGTCTTCAACAGGATTAGTGGGGGCACGCCGAGTGCACCCACTGGGTGTAGTCCCCGAGACTACGGTCGAATGCTTGTATTCGGCTGTAGTCTTAGAAACGTGTGTTTTTCCCTTTTTCACTCGGAAGTGAATTATATTTGACATTTAGTCGATTGGTTCTTCGCAGAACTCTTGTGATCTTGTGGCTCGCTACTCAGAGCTGGAACACAAGCATACTCAAGTCGAGCTGAGCTTGAAGCTGGTTCAGGAGAAGCTGACAAAGGCAAAGGAGGAGACCGAAGGTATGTTTGGTGAGACCCTGACGACTGCTTTTCCCCTTGCTTGTTTCAAAATCTGATCTTGCTGTAACTTGCAGGTAAGGTAAGGGAGGCCCAACAGAAGAAAGACCTTGAGCTAGCTGAGAAGATCAAGCTTGCTGACGAGAAGTTAGCTTCAGTCACCAAGCTTGAACAAGACAATACCAATCTGAAAGCTGCTCTTGGGATTGCCAACAAGGAGGTCAGTCGACTGAAAACTGATAAAGCTGCCCTGACCGACCAAGTCAGCGAATTGACTGGGAAGAAAACTGATCTGGAGGCCTTCCTGAGTGGACTTGCCAAGAAGCTGTTTCTTATGCTTGAAGGTAAACCTCTATGCTTGGCAGACATTTCCAATTGTGATTTTTCCATTCGACCATCTCCTTGACTTAGTGATCACCCTTGCAGAATTTTGTCAAAACTTTGAAGAAGAAACTAGCCGGCTGGAGCCAAACCTCGACCCCGTCAATTCTCCGGTGAACGACGAAGTTGCCATGGAAGTTTTCCGACTGGAGTCCCGTGTTGCAGCTGTCGTGGACTATCTCGCAAAGCTGAAGGCCGCCACATCGCGCATCGACTCGACGCTCTGGCCTGAGGAGACACTTCAGAATGACCTTGAGTCGCTGATGGCCCGCTTGAACACGATCCCTGGTCGAGTGCAGGAGTGGAAGAAGTCCTCGGCTCGGTGTGGTGCTGATGTCGCTCTGTGTCTGGCCCGAGTCCACTGCAAAGATGCGCGAGAGGAGAAGCTGGCGGCCCTTCGGGTGGCCAATACCAAGAAGCACGACTTCAGGTCCTTTATGGAAACTTTCCTTGCAGCTGCCACTCGGATCGCCGACGGAATTGACCTTGATGAATTTGTTGCACCTTCCAGCCCTCCACAGGAGGGGTAAAAAACTTCTTCTGGCTCGACGCTTTAAATTTGCCTCGGTATGCCGAGTGGAATTGTAACCGACAAACCTTAACAGGCTTGACGCCTGAGCACTTTCGCTTCCTTTAGATGTCGATTCAAACTTGAATTTGGTGCTTGAATACGATTGCCTTCGGCTCGAAATGTCTTTTGCAGGTTCAAAGCGAGGCGCCTTTACTGCAATCGACTTATTCTTCAGTCCACTTAGGCGAGCACTGGGCCGCAGCTAAGCCTCCGAGTGGAAGTCTGGCTTACCACTCGGTAGGATTTTTATAACTTAGGCGAGCACAGGGCTGCAGCTAAGCCTCCGAGTGAGAGGGTCGCTCTCCACTTGGTAGGATTTTTATAACTTAGGCGAGCACAGGGCTGCAGCTAAGCCTCCGAGTGAGAGGGTTGCTCCTCACTCGGTAGGATTTTTATAACTTAGGCGAGTGCTTGGACTGCAGCTAAGCCCCCGAGTGTGAGGGTTGCTCTTCACTCGGTAGGATTTTGATAAACTTAGGCGAGTCTTTGGATTGCAGCTAAGCCCCCGAGTGAGAGGGTCGCTCTTCACTCGGTAGGATTTTGATAAACTTAGGCGAGTCCTTGGACTGCAGCTAAGCCCCCGAGTGGAAGGCTGGCTTACCACTTGGTAGGATTTTGATAAACTTAGGCGAGTCCTTGGACTGCAGCTAAGCCCCCGAGTGGAAGGCTGGCTTACCACTCGGTAGGATTTTGATAAACTTAGGCGAAACGGATTCGCGGCTAAGCCTCCGAGTGGGAGTCTGGCTCACCACTCGGTAGGATTTTTACAAACTTAGGCGAAACGGATTCGCAGCTAAGTCACCCACTGAGGGGGAATTTTATGTGGACAAAAATAAAAAGTGACAGAAATTATGGAGGGACTATGACACTGTTATTTTGAGGTCCATGAACTACAAAAGTACTTTATTGCAACTCATCCGAGTGATAAAACTTAAGTGTAGAATGGGCGGAGTAGCTCCGTGTTCCAAGCTCGGGGCTCGTCGATATTATGCTCGACGTTGTAAAGACGGTACGCCCCATTGTGGAGGACCTTGGTGACGATGAAGGGGCCTTCCCAAGAAGGAGCAAGCTTGTGTGGTTTGTGCTGATCCACTCGGAGAACCAAATCCCCTTCCTGGAAGGCTCGACCTCTCACATTTCTGGCGTGGAAACGGCGCAAATCTTTTTGGTAGATGGCCGACCAGATCAGAGCCATCTCCCTTTCTTCCTCTAAAAGGTCGACTGCGTCCTGCCGCGCTTGTTCAGCTTCTGCTTCGTTGTAGATTTCAACTCGAGGAGCATTATGGAGAAGATCACTCGGCAAGACTGCTTCAGCTCCGTAGACCAAGAAGAATGGAGTTCTTCCGGTCGACCGATTAGGTGTGGTCCGCAGTCCCCAGAGTACAGAGGGAAGTTCGTCGACCCAAGCTCCAGCCGCGTGTTTGAGATCACGCATCAGTCGAGGCTTCAATCCCTTAAGAATCAGTCCATTAGCTCGCTCTGCTTGTCCATTCGACTGCGGATGGGCGACTGATGCGTAGTCGACCCGTGTGCCCTGGGAATTGCAGAAATCTCTGAATTCCTCCGAGTCAAAGTTCGACCCATTATCCGTAATGATGCTGTGCGGGACTCCATATCTGAATATTAGTTCCCTGATGAAGCTAACGGCAGTACTGGCGTCAAGGTTCTTGATTGGTTTAGCCTCGATCCACTTGGTGAACTTGTCGACTGCCACCAGTACATGCGTGAAGCCACTTCGTCCTGTTCTCAAAGGACCGACCATGTCCAATCCCCATACTGCGAAAGGCCAGACGAGTGGGATGGTCTTCAGAGCCGACACAGGCTTGTGTGACATATTCGAGTAGAATTGACACCCCTCGCACTTATCCACTATCTCTTTTGCCATCTCATTCGCCTTTGGCCAGTAAAATCCGGCTCGGTATGCTTTGGCCACGATGGTCCGAGAGGACGCATGATGACCACAGGTCCCCGAGTGAATATCATTGAGGATGAGTCGACCTTCTTTTGGTGTTATGCATTTCTGACCGACTCCAGTCGCGCTTTCTCAGTATAATTGTCCTTTGATTACGGTAAAGGCCTTAGATCGACGGACGATCTGTCGAGCCTCTTCCTCATCCTCCGGAAGCTCTTTCCTCAAGATATATGCGACATACGGAATCGTCCAGTCGGGAATGACCACCAAAACCTCCATGATCAAGTCGACCACCGCTGGGACTTCAACTTCAGTCGGATCTGTGGCACTCTTGGGCTGCGGAGTTTCTTCGGTGAAAGGATCTTCTTTGACTGACGGAGTGTGTATATGCTCCAAGAACACACCACTCGGAATGGCTTCTCTCTTGGAACCTATCTTTGCTAGATCATCAGCTGCTTGATTTTTCAGTCGGGGTATATGATGGAGCTCCAACCCCTTGAACTTCTTTTCCAGCTTCCTCACTGCACTGCAGTATCCAGTCATGGCTGGGCTTCTCACGTCCCACTCCTTCATCACCTGATTGACCACTAAATCTGAGTCGCCATAGACCATTAGGCGACGGACGCCGAGTGAAATGGCCATGCGCAACCCATATAAGAGGGCCTCATATTCTGCCTCATTGTTGGAGGAATCAAAGTGAATCTGGAGCACATATCTGAGCTTATCTCCTCTGGGGGAAACCAGGACAACCCCAGCACCGGAACCATTCAACATCTTAGAGCCATCAAAGAACATGGTCCAATGCTCCGAGTGAACTTCAGTCGGCTGCTGCTGTTCAATCCACTCGGCGAGGAAATCTGCTATTGCCTGGGACTTAATGGCTTTCTTTGCCTCAAACTTGATATGAAGGGGAAGAAGTTCAATCGCCCATTTGGCCACTCGACCAGTTGCATCTCTGTTGTGCAAAATCTCTGATAGTGGAGCGTCGCTGACGACTGGGATGGAATGGTCAGAGAAATAATGAGCAACCTTCTTTGTGGTCATGTATATTCCATACACAAGCTTCTGATAATGAGGATATCTCTGCTTGGATGGAGTCAAGACTTCAGACAAATAATACACTGGGCGCTGAACTTTGAGAGCTTTTCCTTCTTCTTCCCGCTCGACCGTTAGCACAGTACTGACGACTTGTCCTGTGGCTGCGATGTAGAGCAACAGAGGCTCTTTGCTGATTGGAGCAGCAAGCACCGGCTGGGTGGAGAGCAGAGCTTTTAGCTCGGCAAACGCTGCATCAGCTTCTGGAGTCCACTCGAACTTGTCTGCCTTCTTCATCAGTCGGTAAAGAGGCAATGCCTTTTCACCGAGTCGTGAGATGAATCGACTTAATGCGGCCAAGCATCCAGTAAGCTTCTGGACATCGTGCACTCGCACAGGGCGTTTCATTCGGAGAATAGTGCCAATCTTCTCTGGGTTAGCGTCGATTCCCCGTTCGGAAACGAGAAAACCGAGTAACTTGCCACCAGGAACTCCAAATGTGCACTTTGATGGATTGAGCTTGATATCATACCTTCTGAGGTTGGCAAATGTTTCGGCGAGGTCAGCGAGCAGGTCGGAACCTTTTCATGACTTGACAACAATATCATCCATATAAGCTTCCACATTCCGACTGATTTGAGTGAGTAGACACTTCTGAATCATTCGCATGAATGTGGCGCCGGCATTCTTGAGGCCGAATGGCATGGTGATATAGCAGAAGCACCCGAATGGAGTGATAAAAGCTGTTTTCACCTCGTTGGGTCCGTACAGACGGATCTGGTGGTACCCGGAGTAGGCATCTAAAAAAGATAGCCTCTCACATCCCGCGGTCGAGTCAACGATTTGATCTATGCGAGGGAGAGGAAAATGATCTTTTGGGCAGGCCCGGTTGATGTGCTTGAAATCAATGCACATTCGGAGCGACTTGTCCTTCTTAGGAACCATGACGACATTAGCGAGCCACTCGGAGTGGTATATCTCTCGGATAAATCCTGCCGCCAACAGTCGAGCCACTTCTTCACCAATGGCTTTTCTCTTCTGGACGGCGGACCGCCGAAGATGCTCTTTGACTGGTTTGGCAGATGCGTCGACTCTTAGGCGATGCTCAGCCAGTCCCCTGGGAACACCTGGCATGTCAGCGGGCTTCCATGCAAAAATGTCCCAGTTCTCACGGAGGAACTGGATGAGCGCTTCTTCCTATTTTGGGTCGAGTGTTGCGGAGATGCGGGTCGGAGCTGCTTCGGGGTCGGTCGGATGAATGTGAACAGGCTTTGTCTCACCGGACGACTGGAAAGCAGACTCTGTGGCGGGCTTCTTGGATCGCAGCAAGTCACTCGGATCTGCGTTTTGCTTGTATTCTTCGAACTCGACTGCTGTCACCTGGGAATCGGCAATCTTGGAGCCCTTCTGAAAGCACTCTTCTGCCTTTTTCCTATCACCGGTGACAGTGATCACTCCTTTGGGACCGGGCATCTTCAATTTGAGGTATACGTAGCATGGTCGAGCCATGAACCGCGCGTAAGCTGGTCTCCCCAAAATGGCATGATATGCACTCTGAAAATCCACGACCTCAAACGTCAACTTTTCTTTGCGAAAATGCTTCGAATCACCAAACACTACGTCCAAAGCTATCTGGCCGAGTGACTCGGCCTTCTTCCCTGGTATAACTCCATGAAAGCTCATGTTACTAGTGCTCAGTCGGGACATCGGAATGCCCATACCTTTCAATGTGTCCGCATATAATAAGTTCAGCCCACTTCCACCATCCATCGGCACCTTTGTCAGTCGAGTGCCTTCGACAACTGGATCGACCACCAAAGCTTGCCTCCCAGGGGTGGCAATATGAGTCGGGTGATCAGATTGGTCGAATGTGATGGGTGTTTGAGACCACTTCAGATAATTTGCTTTTGCTGGGGCAACCATGTTCACCTCTCGGTTAATCACTTTCAGTCGACTTCTGCTTTCCACATCTGCAAAGATCATCAGAGTGGAATTAATATGCGGATATCCTCCCTCACTGTCCTCCTTGTCTTCGGCCTTGTCCGACTCCTTCTCCTTGTCCTTGGACTGTTTTCCCTGAAACTGCTGGATCAGGAGTCGACATTGGCGAGTGGTGTGCTTCGGGTAGATGATATTCCCCTCTTCGTCTTTCTTCGTATGGATGTGACATGGCATATCCATTACGTCGTTCCCTTCTTTATCCTTTACCTTCTTGGGGTTCCAGGATCCTTTTGGTTTCCCCTTAAACTTTCCTTGAGTCACGGCCAGAGCCTCTCCAGGAGCTGCCGGTTCAGCCTTCCGCTTCTGTTTCCGACTGGCGTTTCCTTTTTCCGACTGACTCGGCTTGTGCTTGCCGCTTCGGAGTCGGTCTTCCTCTTCTCTGTTGGCGTACTTGGTAGCAATCTCCATCATCCGACTCAAGGTCATGTCACCGGTTCGACCAAACTTCAAACTCAGTTCTCTGTTCTTGACGCCATCTTTGAAGGCACAGACTGCCTGATGATCAGACACATTCTCCACAGTATGGTGCAAAGTGATCCACCTCTGAATATATTCTCTGAGAGTCTCATTAGCCTTCTGCACGCAGACTTGCAACTCTGTCAATCCAGCTGGTCGCTTGCAAGTTCCTTCAAACGTTCTGATGAACACTCGGGACAGATCTTCCCAAGTGTAAATGCTGCTAGGAGGTAATTGAGTCAACCATGCCCTGGCAGAACCTTCCAGCATGAGAGGCAAGTGCTTCATGGCCACCTCGTCGTTCCCACCACCGATCTGAACTGCCACTCGGTAGTCTTCAAGCCAAGTTTCAGGCTTAGACTCACCAGTGAACTTGCTGACTCCTGTCGCCAACCTGAAATTGGGAGGGATAACTGCGGCTCTGATAGCTCTGCTGAAGCATTCAGGACTAGAAACATGCACACGACTGCTTGTGGGTACATCTCTGTCGAGTCCACCTCGATGGGCTCTGTTCCGGTCGACCAACCCTTGCACGATAATGGATCGCGCGTCGAAGCCTGGTTCTCTGGGGTCGACTGGAACCCTTCGCCCTGAACTGTACTGACGCCTGTCATCTGGCTGCCGAGGAGCGTAAGACCCACCCCTCGGAGGGGAATTGGGCACTCGACGCCTGTCATCTCGGTCGAGTCTGTCGTCATATTGATCTCGCCGATTCCCGCGCCCTTCACGCCGCGGAAGCGATCTGGGGCTGTGCGCTGACTGAACCGTATTCACAGTGACGGATCGACTGTGAATTCTGTTGCGCGACTGAGACACGGCTGAATTCTGATCTCCTGCTGCCCGGAGCAAATCCCTGATCTGCAGCAAACCTCTGCCAGCTTCCGACTGCGAAGGCTGGATGGACTCTGCTATACGGGTCGCAGCTGCTAAATTCTGGATTGGGGTTCGATATACCTGAGTCGGCGGGAAGAGTTGACGTCGATTGGTGTCGGGAACTCGTTGCCGCGCACGCTCGTCGAGTGCTCGCTGAAGGTTCTCCAGCCGAGTGCGCTCGGCCAAATTGGCCAGACGCGCCTCCTCCAAGGCACGAGCCTCGGGGTTTTCTCCTGCGATGGGAGTATGCAGGGCATCCACGTTCCTGCGGCGAAGTTCCTCTCTTTGCAGAGAGTCGAGTGGCTCGGGCTGGTACTCTTCGTAGCCTCGTGCGGGGTCGTCTCCGTCACCTGCTCCACCGTCATGGGCGAAGCCAGGGGGACCGCAGGGCCCGTCGACCATCAAGATTTCTGCCGCTGGATCACTGCTACCGCACTCGGATGCAGTCTCTACGGAGCCAGTCGACAGGTCGAACAAGCCGTAGAGATATTCGTCGGGCTCGATCGCCGCGACTTGGGTGGTGGCTGATTGGCGAGCCACCGCGTGCCTCACCCATCGCTGAAGCCTCGACCGGCCCGAGCGCTTGCGCTGGCGGGAGACCGGGAGGGTGGACGATGGAGGAGCCGACCGATACTGGGTCGACGGTTGCCGCAGCAGAACGCCGCGGACACATGCGCGAAAATGCGTCGCACCGCGGACGGGGAGCGCATCTACGTCGAGTGGAGCCTCCTGGAGCCATGCGGAGTCGTCGGCGATGAAGGTGAGAGTGCCGAGACGGATCTCTTGACCCTCGACCAAAACTCCAGCAGACACCATGATGAAAGTACTCGGAAGAATCGCAACTTCTCCACAAAATCACTAAAACACCTGCCCCACGGTGGGCGCCAACTGTCGTGGTTCTAAGCCTGACAGTAGAGTGGGGGGTAGGTATGGAGAGGCAAGGTCCTAGCTATGGAGAGGTTGTAAACACAAAGAATGTACGAGTTCAGGCCCTTCTCGGAGGAAGTAATAGCCCTACGTCTCGGAGCCCGGAGGCGGTCGAGTGGATTATGAGTATATGAGCTACAAGGTGCCGAACCCTTCTGCCTGTGGAGGGGGGTGGCTTATATAGAGTGCGCCAGGACCCCAGCCAGCCCACGTAGGAGAGGGTTTAAGGTGAGTTAAGTCTGGGGCGTTACTGGTAACGCCCCACATAAAGTGCCTTTACTATCATAAAGTCTACTTGATTACAGGCCGTTGCAGTGCAGAGTGCCTCTTGACCTCCTGGTGGTCGAGTGAGTCTTCGTGGTCGAGTCCTTCAGGCCAGTCGAGTGAGTCCTCGTTGGTCGACTGGAAGGCGACCTCTTCTAAGGATGTCCTGGGGTAAGTTACTTGGATCAAGTCCATGACCCTACCCTAGGTACATAACCCCATCAGCTACATATTGGATTCATCAAGGATTTAATTTCCTTCTCGAAGTGTTCATCGAGATTCTTTTCTAAGAAGCTCAAGCTTTCTTCATATTGTAATCTGGAGTGTAATTTTTTTTCTTCCGTATCATTGAAGGCGGTATTATGTCATTCTTCATAATTTGAGTTCATGTTTCATGATTCACATGTTCCTTGGAGCTACCTTGGGTAATATTTCACCTAAAGCTTTCCCTAAGGATTGTTGCTATTATGGTGCTTATAAATGACCCAGGTTCTTCATTTATCCCTTTTTCCGGTGCGATATACTTTCTCATCAATTTGTTCATATCAATCCAATTCTTTTTCTCGTGAGTGGCAGGTTGTCACCTCATAATTTGAGTTGTACTACCTAAGATCTTATCAAGCTTATTCTTTTCGTTGTTGGTTTTCCAACAACTCCGTTCTACCATTTGTTGTAAGCATGCTCCCTCAAGATCCTGTTTCCCTTCGCTCATTCCATTCTATTCTTTTGTTCCCGAGTCATGGTGATGTTTTCTCTTTTCTCTCATCATCTTGGATAGTGTTCTTTTCATGCCTATCCATTAAACCGGAGTGTTGTGCCCTTTTGCTCAAGTTCTTTTCGCCTTATCAAGCCTTGCATCTCTTTTCAACCGGAGTGCTGCCCGAATTTGTTCTTACTTGTTCCTCTTTCTTAACGTAGTGCTTTCAAGTTTGTTCATCTCCGTTGTATTATTCTCCCGGAATGGCTTAACCTCTCCAGGTTCTTGGTTTCACTCGTTTGTCAAAGAAGCAATTTAGTTTACCTCTTCTCTTTTTCTTTTCCGTTTTCCCTCCGGTGCCATTCTAGATCTCGGGACGAGATCCTCTCGTAGTGGTGTAGTGTTGTAACGCCCCGAGACCGATGTGACAGGTGTCGTCTAGTTATTCGCTGTTGTTGCCTTGTCATTGCTTGCGTGTCATGCATTGCATATCATGTCATCATGTGCATTTCATTTGCATACATGTTCGTCTCATGCATCCGAGCATTTTCGCTGTTGTCCGTTTTGCATTCCAGCACTCCGTTTCTCCTCCGGTGGTCATTTCTACCTTTCTTTCATGTGTGGGAATTAAACATTTCCCGATTGGACCGAGACTTGCCAAGCGGCCTTGGTTTACTACCGGTAGACCGCCTATCAAGTTTCGTACCATTTGGACTTCGTTTGATGCTCCAACGGTTAACCGAGGAACCGAAAAGGCCTCGTGTGTGTTGCAGCCCAACACCCTTTCAATTTGGATCAAAACCCACCTAAACCCTCTCCATTATCTAGAGCGTTCGATCACGATCGTGTGGCCGAAAACCGCACCTCATTTGGACTCTCCTAGCTCCCTCTACCTATAAATATGCCCTCCCCGTCCATTTTCGCGGACGAAACCCTAGATCCCACTTTCTCGCACCGATGGACACGTCCACCCCGCGTACCGGACATGTCCGCCGCCGCCCTTCTCCAATCGCGCCGCGCCACCTGTCCGCCGCCGCCGTCCTCGCGACACCGGCCCGCGGAGCCCATCGCGGGCCCGCGCGGGCCCAAATCCGCCGGCAGCCGCCACCCGCGCGCCGCACCTCCGCTCGACGTCCGCGCCCACCGGCCGCCGCCTTCGTCGCCGGCGCGCCACCGCGTCCCCGCCGCCTGTACCTCGCCGCCCCACCACCGTGGACACCGTCGCCGCCGTCCGCCGCTCGCCGCACCTTGTGCCCCAGCCGCCGTCCGCCTCGCTCCGGCGCCGCCACCGAGCTCCCTCGCCGCCGCCTCTCACCGGTGACCACGCCACTCGGCCGGCCCCGACCTCCTCGCGCCGCCTCGTGTCTTCCTCCGTCCTCTCCGGCGATCACCGGAGCCTAGAGCTCGCCGGAGTCGGGGTTGACCCGGATCTGGTGAAGATGGACGAGATCCACCCATCCCTCCAACCAAACAGTCGGATCCATCCCGCACTGCACCGTCCCGCTCCGCTCGATCCCGTGTTGACTTTTTCGCGGAGGTATAATTGCTAATCCTTCCCGGTGTTTCTTCATGTTTTAATCGTTCTTTTCAATTCTTACGGTGGTTTGCTCAAGAGTTCTCTTCCTTCTTCATCATATCAATTCATTCGTTGTTTCAATCCTACCGGTGGTCCATTGAGTTTATGCTATATCTATCCTAATCCTTTTCAAAGAAATAAGTAATATGTTGAAGCCGTTGATTGTCATAAATTTAATTGGTGAAGGATAGGCATAATGTAATTCTTATTCTTGTTTCATCGAGTTTATTCAATTCCAGTTTTTCCGGAGTGGCTCATCATTCTTATTCTTGGTTCCAATAGATCATCTTTCTTTCCTGGAGTTCCAAGCTCTAATTATCACGGTGATCCATCTAAATCATTACAAGGTTTCACCTTGTGTTTTCAACTTCTCTTTCTTTTCGCTATCTTTTGTTTACCGGAGTTCTTCATGAAGGTTCTACATATTGGATTCATCAAGGATTTAATTTCCTTCTCGAAGTGTTCATCGAGATTCTTTTCTAAGAAGCTCAAGCTTTCTTCATATTGTAATCCGGAGTGTAATTTTTTTCTTCCGTATCATTGAAGGCGGTATTATGTCATTCTTCATAATTTGAGTTCATGTTTCATGATTCACATGTTCCTTGGAGCTACCTTGGGTAATATTTCACCTAAAGCTTTCCCTAAGGATTGTGGCTATTATGGTGCTTATAAATGACCCAAGTTCTTCACTTATCCCTTTTTCCGGTGCGATATACTTTCTCGTCAATTTGTTCATATCAATCCAATTCTTTTTCCCGTGAGTGGCAGGTTGTCACCTCATAATTTGAGTTGTACTACATAAGATCTTATCAAGCTTATTCTTTTCGTTGTTGGTTTTCCAACAACTCCGTTCTACCATTTGTTGTAAGCATGATCCCTCAAGATCTTGTTTCCCTTCGCTCATTCCATTCTATTCTTTTGTTCCGGAGTCATGGTGATGTTTTCTCTTTTCTCTCATCATCTTGGATAGTGTTCTTTTCATGCCTATCCATTAAACCGGAGTGTTGTGCCCTTTTGCTCAAGTTCTTTTCACCTTATCAAGCCTTGCATCTCTTTTCAACCGGAGTGCTGCCCGAATTTGTTCTTACTTGTTCCTCTTTCTTAACAGAGTGCTTTCAACTTCGTTCATCTCCGTTGTATTATTCTCCCGGAATGGCTTAACCTCTCAAGGTTCTTGGTTTCACTCGTTTGTCAAAGAAGCACATCTTCTCTTTTTCTTTTCCATTTTCCCTCCGGTGCCATTCTAGATCTCGGGACGAGATCCTCTCATAGTGTTGGAGTGTTGTAACGCCCCGAGACCGATGTGCCAGGTGTCGTCCAGTTATTCACTGTTGTTGCCTTGTCATTGCTTGCGTGTCATACATTGCATATCATGTCATCATGTGCATTTCATTTGCATACATGTTCGTCTCATGCATCCGAGCATTTTCCCCGTTGTCCGTTTTGCATTCCGGCGCTCCGTTTCTCCTCCGGTGGTCATTCTAACTTTCTTTCATGTGTGGGGATTAAACATTTACGGATTGGACCGAGACTTGCCAAGCGGCCTTGGTTTACTACCGGTAGACCGCCTGTCAAGTTTCGTACCATTTGGACTTCGTTTGATGCTCCAACGGTTAACCGAGGAACCGAAAAGGCCTCGTGTGTGTTGCAGCCCAACACCCTTTCAATTTGGCTCAAAACCCACCTAAACCCTCTCCATCATCTAGAGAGTTCGATCACGATCGCGTGGCCGAAAACCGCACCTCATTTGGACTCTCCTAGCTCCCTCTACCTATAAATATGCCCTCCCCGTCCATTTTCGCGGACGAAACCCTAGATCCCACTTTCTCGCACCGACGGACACGTCCACCCCGCGTGCCGGACATGTCCGCCACCGCCCTCCTCCAATCGCGCCGCGCCACCTGTCCGCCGCCGCCGTCCTCGCGCCGCCAGCCCGCGGAGCCCATCGCGGGCCCGCGCGGGCCCAGATCCGCCGGCCGCCGCCACCCGCGCGCCGCACCTCTGCTCGACGTCCGCGCCCACCGGCCGCCGCCTTCGTCGCCGGCGTGCTACCGCGTCCCCACCGCCTGTACCTCGCCGCCCCGCCACCGTGGTCGCCGTCGCCGCCGTCCGCCGCTCGCCGCACCTTGTGCCCCGGCCGCCGTCCGCCTCGCTCCGGCGCCGCCACCGAGCACCCTCGCCGCCGCCTCTCGCTGGTGACCACGCCACTCGGCCGGCCCCGACCTCCTCGCACCGCCTCGTGTCTTCCTCCGTCCTCTCCGGCGTTCACCGGAGCCTAGAGCTCGCCGGAGTCGGGGTTGACCCGGATCTGGTGAAGATGGACGAGATCCACCCATCCCTCCAACCAAACGGCCGGATCCATCCCGCACCGCGCCGTCCCGCTCCGCTCGATCCCGCGTTGACTTTTTCGCGGAGGTATAATTGCCAATCCTTCCTGGTGTTTCTTCATGTTTTAATCGTTCTTTTCAATTCTTACGGTGGTTTGCTCAAGAGTTCTCTTCCTTCTTCATCATATCAATTCATTCGTTGTTTCAATCCTACCGTTGGTCCATTGAGTTTATGCTATATCTATCCTAATCCTTTTCAAAGAAATAAGTAATATGTTGAAGCCGTTGATTGTCATAAATTTAATTGGTGAAGGATAGGCATAATGTAATTCTTATTCTTGTTTCATCGAGTTTATTCAATTCCTGTTTTTCCGGAGTGGCTCATCATTCTTATTCTTGGTTCCAATAGCTCATCTTTCTTTCCCGGAGTTCCAAGCTCTAATTATCATGGTGATCCATCTAAATCATTACAAGGTTTCACCTTGTGTTTTCAACTTCTCTTTCTTTTCGCTATCTTTTGTTTACCGGAGTTCTTCATGAAGGTTCTACATATTGGATTCATCAAGGATTTAATTTCCTTCTCGAAGTGTTCATCGAGATTCTTTTCTAAGAAGCTCAAGCTTTCTTCATATTGTAATCCGGAGTGTAATTTTTTTCTTCCGTATCATTGAAGGCGGTATTATGTCATTCTTCATAATTTGAGTTCATGTTTCATGATTCACATGTTCCTTGGATCTACCTTGGGTAATATTTCACCTAAAGCTTTCCCTAAGGATTGTGGCTATTATGGTGCTTATAAATGACCCAAGTTCTTCACTTATCCCTTTTTCCGTGCGATATACTTTCTCGTCAATTTGTTCATACCAATCCAATTCTTTTTCCCGTGAGTGGCAGGTTGTCACCTCATAATTTGAGTTGTACTACATAAGATCTTATCAAGCTTATTCTTTTCTTTGTTGGTTTTCCAACAACTCCGTTCTACCATTTGTTGTAAGCATGATCCCTCAAGATCCTGTTTCCCTTCGCTCATTCCATTCTATTCTTTTGTTCCGGAGTCATGGTGATGTTTTCTCTTTTCTCTCGTCATATTGGATAGTGTTCTTTTCATGCCTATCCATTAAACCGGAGTGTTGTGCCCTTTTGCTCAAGTTCTTTTCGCCTTATCAAGCCTTGCATCTCTTTTCAACCGGAGTGCTGCCCGAATTTGTTCTTACTTGTTCCTCTTTCTTAACGGAGTGCTTTCAACTTTGTTCATCTCCGTTGTATTATTCTCCCGGAATGGCTTAACCTCTCAAGGTCCTTGGTTTCACTCGTTTGTCAAAGAAGCAATTTAGTTTACATCTTCTCTTTTTCTTTTCCATTTTCCCTCCGGTGCCATTCTAAATCTCGGGACGAGATCCTCTCGTAGTGGTGGAGTGTTGTAACGCCCCGAGACCGATGTGCCAGGTGTCGTCCAGTTATTCACTGTTGTTTCCTTGTCATTGCTTGCGTGTCATGCATTGCATATCATGTCATCATGTGCATTTCATTTGCATACATGTTCGTCTCATGCATCCGAGCATTTTCCCCGTTGTCCGTTTTGCATTCCGGCGCTCTGTTTCTCCTCCGGTGGTCATTTCTACATTTCTTTCATGTGTGGGGATTAAACATTTCCGGATTGGACCGAGACTTGCCAAGCGGCCTTGGTTTACTACCGGTAGACCGCCTGTCAAGTTTCGTACCATTTGGACTTTGTTTGATGCTCCAACGGTTAACCGAGGAACCGAAAAGTCCTCGTGTGTGTTGCAGCCCAACACCCTTTCAATTTGGCCCAAAACCCAACTAAACCCTCTCCATCATCTAGAGAGTTCGATCACGATCGCGTGGCCGAAAACCGCACCTCATTTGGACTCTCCTAGCTCCCTCTACTTATAAATATGCCCTCCCCGTCCATTTTCGCGGACGAAACCCTAGATCCCACTTTCTCGCACCGATGGACACGTCCACCCCGCGTGCCGGACATGTCCGCCGCCGCCCTCCTCCAATCGCGCCGCGCCACCTGTCCGTCGCCGCCGTCCTCGCGCCGCCGGCCCGCGGAGCCCATCGCGGGCTCGCGCAGTCCCAGATTTGCCGGCCGCCGCCACCCGCGCGCCGCACCTCCGCTCGACGTCTGCGCCCACTGGCCGCTGCCTTCATCGCCGGCGTGCGACCGCATCCCCGCCGCCTGTACCTCGCCGCCCCGCCACCGTGGTCGCCGTCGCCGCCGTCCGCCGCTCGCCGCTCCTTGTGCCCTGGCCGCCATCCGCCTCGCTCCGGCGCCGCCACCAAGCTCCCTCGCCGCCGCCTCTCGCCGGCGACCACGCCACTCGGCCGACCCCGACCTCCTCACACCGCCTCGTGTCTTCCTCCGTCCTCTCCGGCGATCACCGGAGCCTAGAGCTCGCCGGAGTCGGGGTTGACCCAGATCTGGTGAAGATGGACGAGATCCACCCATCCCTCCAACCAAACGGCCGGATCCATCCCGCACCGCGCCGTTCCGCTCCGCTCGATCCCGCGTTTACTTTTTCGCGGAGGTATAATTCCACCAAGTCCCCGAAATTCCCATATCCATATGCTCATGTTCATCGCATCGTAACTTTGCATCCATAACTCCGTTTTGGGCATATACCATATCAAAATGTTCGTCTCAGAGAGCAAATCATTTCATCTCATTGCATCATTTTCATTTGAGTGCATCTTGATGCCCGAAATGCTGTTAGAAGAGTGCTACTTGAGTTAATTGTCAGATCTGTTGCTCCATTTAGATATTTGTCATTTTTTCCATGATTAATGTGTGCATGATATGCCCATGAGCTCTACATATGTTTTGTTAAGGGTTTTTCCATCTTTCCAGAGGTGCAACCCATGCATTTTTGTGATGTGTGTGGTGGCTAGCACAAGCTTGCAAAGTGAGGCACTTGATAATGCTGATTTCAGGGACTTAGCATTTCCACTAAGTCCTTGAGCTGTTTATCTCATTATGCCATATGTTCATGTTGTTTCCTAGTGATCCGTGCCTCTTTTGAGGATGATCAGTAAGGATGTTTTGTTAATCTTGTAGTGATCTATCCATCCATGTCTTTGTTTGCATTTATGAAGCACCCTAGCTTGAGTCAATCGAGCTCTACTTTTGTCATTTCGTGAATCTGGGCAGATTGTCTACTTGTTAGCGATTTTGTCGATGATGTTGTAGTTGATCCGTGCATGCTATGTTATTGTTCTTGCCATGTGTAGCTTGTATTTTGTGTATTCTTGATGGGTGTATGCTTAGATTGTCATGACTTGCTCTGTAGTAAGTGCATCGAGCTCGTAAACATGCCTACTTGATATCTATTTCAGCATGCTCCAGTTTTCACTAAGTCTGTGATCTGATTATGTTTTTTCCATGTTCACATGCTTGCAATTGTATTTTCTGATCCCTTTTGGCTCAAGGTCACTAAGGGACTTTTGTTAAGCTCTTTGAGTAGCTCCATGCCATGCTTTAATTTGCCATGTTCAGGCCCTGTAACATATAGTTTTCATGCTCCAAAGAGTGCTATCTGATCTGAAATTCCAGACAAGTGTTAATTTCACTAAGTCTGAGATCTGTTTGTCATATGCATTTTTGCCATGCTTGTTTGATCCTGTTAATGGATGAATTGGCCGTAGCTCAGTGCTAGACTTTTGTTAAGCATCATGAATGCATCCCTTCCATGTATTTTTATGCCATGTTTGAGTGTTGTAGCATGTTCATCTCATTGCATTTAGATGGCTACTTGCTGTAAATCGCAGACCGATGCCATATTTGAATTGCTTGCCATTTCTAAACCGTAACTCCGATTCCGGTGATCTTTATATCGTTTTCAAGCGATTTCATCTCACCTTTCCAGTGGCACACTTGGATTTCCAAGTTGAGGCCAGGTTCATTCATTCCTTTGCAAATCATGCAAGTGCATCGCATATCGCATCCCGCATATCATACCATGTTCATGTGTTGGTTATTTACTATGTTGTGTGCTTCTTTTCCGGTGTTTGCTTCTTCGGGTTGGTTCCGATAACGTCACGTTGTGAGGACCCATTCATCTACGTTCCGTTTTTCTTCTTCATGGACTCATTCTTCTTCCTTGCGGGATTTCAGGCAAGATGATCATACCCTCGAAATCACTTCTATCTTTGCTTGCTTAGTTGCTCGCTCTTTTGCTATGCCTATGCTGCGATACCTACCACTTGCTTATCATGCCTCCCATATTGTTAAACCAAGCCTCTAACCCACCTTGTCCTAGCAAACCGTTGATTGGCTATGTTACTGCTTTGCTCAGCCCCTCTTATAGCGTTGCTAGTTGTAGGTGAAGATCGAAGTTTGTTCCTTGTTGGAACATGGAGATGTTGTTCCTTGTTGGAACATGTTTACTTGTTGGGATATCACACTATATCTTATTTAATTAATGTATCTATATACTTGGTAAAGGGTGGAAGGCTCGGCCTTATGCCTAGTGTTTTGTTCCACTCTTGCCGCCCTAGTTTCCGTCATATCGGTGTTATGTTCCCGTATTTTGCGTTCCTTACGCGGTTGGGTTATAATGGGAACCCCTTGACAGTTCGCTTTGAATAAAACTCCTCCAGCAAGGCCCAACCTTGGTTTTACCATTTGCCACCTAGCCTTTTTACCTTGGGAGTCGCGCATCCCGAGGGTCATCTTTATTTTAACCCCCCCGGGCCAGTGCTTGTCTAAGTGTTGGTCCGAAATGGGCAGCCTGCGGGGCCACCTCGGGGAAACTTGAGGGCTGGTTTTACTCGTAGCTTGACCTACCCGGTGTTGCCCTGAGAACGAGATATGTGCAGCTCCCATCAGGATGTCGGCGCATCGGGCGGCTTTGCTGGACTTGTTTTACCATTGTCGAGGATGTCTTGAAGAACCGGGATACAGAGTCTGATCGGAATGTCTCGGGAGGAGGTCTATTCCTTCATTGACCGTGAGAGCTTGTGATGGGCTAAGTTGGGACACCCCTGCAGGGATTGAACTTTCGAAAGCCGTGCCCACGGTTATGGGCAGATGGGAATTTGTTAATGTCCGGTTGTAGAAAACCTGAAGTTGACCTTAATTAAAATGCATCAACCGCGTGTGTTACCGTGATGGTCTCTTTCCGGCGGAGTCCGGGAAGTGAACACGGTGATCATACTTTTATCGACCGTGCTTTGCCTTCTCTTCTTGCTCTCATTTGCGTATGTTAGCCACCATATATGCTAGTCGCTTGCTGCAGCTCCACCTCATACCTTTACCTTACCCATAAGCTTAAATAGTCTTGATCGCGAGGGTGTGAGATTGCTGAGTCCCCGTGACTCATAGATACTTCCAAAACCAGCTTGCAGGTGCCGATGAGCCCTTGCAGATGACGCGACCCAGCTCAGGAGGAGCTCGTTGAAGATCTTGTCCTTTGTGTTGTTTCATTCTAGTTGATCAGTAGTGGAGCCTAGTTGGGGTCGATCGGGGACCTTTGTCGCATTTGGGGTTCTTCTTTTATTTTGGTTCCGTAGTCGGACCTTGATTGTATCTGGTTGATGTAATGCTTTATTCATGTAATTGTGTGAAGTGGCGATTGTAAGACAACTATGTATCTCTTTCCCTTATGTATTACATGGGTAGTGTGAAGATTACCTCACTTGCGACATTGCTTTCAATGCGGTTATGCCTCTAAGTCGTGCTTCGACACGTGGGAGATATAGCCGCATCGAGGGCTTTACAAGTTGGTATCAGAGCCTTCCCCGACCTTAGGAGCCCCACTGCTTGATCGTTTTTAGCAGCCGTTGTTGAGTCTAGAAAAATGTTTTGAGTCAATTAGGAATTATATATCGGAGAGTTTAGGAATTCTTTTTACTTCCCAGTCTCCTCATCGCTCTGGTAAGACATCCTTATTGCTTTATGTAATATACATAGTATAAGTATATACACATTAGAGCCGACGGCTCAAGTATAGTAAGGCCGAAGATGAGCGATATTCCACGGTCGACAGGTCTCCTCCTCCGACTTACGTGAGTCTTTGTGTTCCCGAACGTCGATAAGGTAGTATGATCCATTGTTCAGATTCTTGCTGACCACAAAGGGTCCTTCCCAAGGAGGGGATAACTTGTGCATGTTAGATTGATCCTGGATGAGTCGGAGCACTAAGTCGCCTTCCTGAAAGGTTCTGGACTTAACCCGGCGGCTGTGGTAGCGGCGCAGGTCTTGCTGGTAAATCGCCGAGTGGGCTATTGCCAAGTCTCACTCTTCATCCAACAGGTCAAGTGCATCTTGCCGAGCTTTTTCATTGTCTTCCTCAACATAAGCCGCCACACAGGGTGAATCGTGACGGATGTCACTTGGCAGGACCGCCTCTGCTCCATACACCATAAAGAAAGGCGTGTAACCCGTAGATCTGTTAGGTGTAGTATTGATGCTCCAGAGTACAGAAGGTAACTCCTCCACCCAACAACCCGGCGTCCGCTGTAAAGGGACCAAGAGCCAGGGCTTGATACCCTTCAAGATTTCTTGATTTGCTCGTTCTGCTTGACCATTTGATTGAGGGTGAGCTACAGCTGAAACGTCAAGCCGGATATGCTCTCGTTGACAGAACTCTTCCATAGCTCCTTGGAAAGGTTAGTACCATTATCAGTTATGATGCTGTGTGGAAAACCAAAGCGAAAAATCACCTTTTTCATAAACTGGACTGTTGTGGTTGCATCACACTTACTGACTGGCTCCGCCTCCACCCACTTTGTGAACTTGTCAACCGCCACCAAGAGGTGAGTCTTTTTATCCTTAGATCTTTTGAAAGGCCCGACCATATCAAGCCCCTAGACCGCAAATGGCCAGGTAATTGGAATCATCCTCAATTCTTGAGCCGACACATGGGCTCGTCGTGAGAACTTCTGACATCCGTCACATTTACTGACTAGGTCCTTCGCATCAGCATGAGCCGTCAGCCAATAAAACCCATGACGGAAGGCTTTGGCCACAAGAGATTTTGAGCCGGCGTGATGACCACAATAACCTTCATGAATTTCACAAAGGATCTCCTGACCCTCTGCAGGTGACACGCAACGTTGAACCGCTCCAGTGACGCTGTAATGATGTAACTCGCCATTGACAATTGTCATGGACTTGGACCACCGGACGATTTATCTTGCCAAGGTCTCGTCTTCAGGCAACTCTCCCCGGGTCATGTAAGCCAAATAAGGCACTGTCCAATCCGGGGTAACATGGAGAGCCACCACCACCTGTGCCTCCGGGTCTGGTATTGCCAGATCTTCTTCTGTAGGCAACTTAACAGAGGGATTATGCAAAACATCAAGAAAGGTGTTAGGCGGCACCGGCTTACGCTGAGACCCCAGCCGGCTTAAGGCATCCGCCGCCTCATTCTTCCTTCGATTAATGTGCTCCACTACATAACCCTTGAAATATCCAGCCATAGCATCGACTTCACGACGGTAAGCCGCCATGAGGGGATCTTTAGAGTCCCACTTGCCTGACACCTGTTGAGCCACAAGGTCTGAGTCTCCTAAGCATCTTACCTGGCTCAAGTTCATCTCTTTGGCCATCCGGAGACCATGGAGCAGGGCCTCATACTCAGCTGCATTGTTAGTGCAAGGAAACATAAGCCGGAGCACGTAACAAAATTTGTCACCTCGAGGGGAAGTTAATACAACTCCAGCCCCCGAGCCTTCCAACTGTCTGGACCCATCAAAGTGAATAATCTAATAAGTGTTATCGGGCTTCTCCTCAGGTGCCTGTAGCTCTGTCTAGTTGTTGATGAAATCCACCAAAGCTTGGGACTTAATGGCAGTGCGCGGTACGTACTTCAGACCATGAGGCCCGAGCTCGATGGCCCATTTGGCGACTCGTCCTGTAGCCTCTTTGTTCTGAATAATGTCTCCCAAGGGGGCAGAACTTACCACAGTGATAGGGTGACCTTGGAAGTATTGCTTCAGCTTCCGGCTTGCCATGAACACCCCATAAACAAGTTTCTGCCAATGAGGATATCTTTGTTTTGACTCGATGAGTACCTCACTGACATAATAAACCGGCCGTTGAACTAGATGTTCCTTACCAGCCTCCTTGCGCTCTACCACAATTGCCACACTGACGGCTCGTGAATTAGCAGCCACATATAACAGCAAAGGCTCTTTGTCAATGGGAGCCGCAAGAACTGGCGGCTCAGACAACTGCCTCTTCAAATCCTCAAAAGCAGCATTAGCAGCATCACTCCAGACAAAGGTGTCTGCCTTCTTCATCAATTGGTACAGCGGTAGGGCCTTCTCACCTAACCGGCTTATGAACCGACTTAAAGCGGCAACACGACCCGCCAATCGTTGAACATCATTAATACATGCCGGTTTAGCCAAAGAAGTGATTGCCTTAATCTTCTCCGGATTAGCCTCGATGCCCCTGTTTGAGACCAAGAATCCCAAAAACTTGCCTGCAGGCACACCAAATACACACTTCTTTGGGTTAAGCATCATTTTGTAAACCCGGAGATTGTCAAAGGTTTCTCTAAGATCAGATATCAAGGTTTCCGCCTCTCTGGATTTCACTACTATGTCATCCACATAAGCATGAACATTGCGCCCAATCTGATTGTGAAGACAATTCTGTACACACCGTTGATAAGTTGCCTGGGCACTCTTGAGCCCAAACGGCATAGACACATAGCAGAAGGCTCCAAACGGGGTGATGAAAGCCGTTTTCTCCTGGTCTTTAACTGCCATCTTGATCTAATGATAGCCAGAATAAGCATCCAAAAAACTCAAACGTGCACAACCCGCCGTAGCATCAATGATTTGATCAATACGGGGGAGAGCAAAAGGATCAGCCGGACAAGCCTTATTTAGGTTCGTGTAATCCACACACATCCGCCAGGTGCCATTTTTCTTGAGTACGAGCACCGGGTTAGCCAACCACTCCGGGTGAAAAACTTCAACAATAAACCCAGCCGCCAAGAGCCGGGCGACCTCTTCTCCTATAGCTTTTCGTCGCTCTTCATTGAATCGCCGCAGAAACTGCCTGACCGACTTATGCTTCGGATCAATATTAAGAGTGTGCTCAGCGAGTTCTCTCGGTACACCCGGCATGTCAGAAGGTTTCCATGCAAAGATGTCCCAGTTCTCACGGATGAACTCGATGAGCGCACTTTCCTATTTAGGATCCAAGTTGGCACTGATGCTGAATTGCTTAGATGAATCGTCCGGAGTGAAATCAACAAGCTTAGTCTCTACAGTCGATTTAAACTTCATGGCCGGGTCATGCTCCGTAGTCGGCTTCTTGAGAGAAGTCATATCTGCCGGGTCAACGTTATCTTGATAAAATTTGAGCTCCTCTGCTGCACAGACAGACTCGGCGTAAGCCGCAACGCCTTCTTCACACTCCAGGGCCACCTTTCGGCTTCCATGCATAGTGATGGTACCCTTGTAACCCGGCATCTTGAGCTATAGATAAACATAACATGGCCGTGCCATGAATTTGGCATAGGCCGGCCGCCCGAACAAAGCGTGATATGGACTCTTGATTTTGACCACCTCAAGAGTTAACTTTTCCACCCTAGAATCATGCTCGTCTCCGAAGGCCACCTCTAGCTCAATCTTCCCCATAGGATACGCCGACTTACCGGGCACCACTCCATTGAAGACGGTGTTGGAAGTCTTTAAATTCTTGTCAGTTAAGCCCATGCCCCGAAAGGTCTCGTAATAGAGGATGTTCATGCTGCTACCTCCATCCATGAGAACCTTAGTAAATTTATAACCACCAACGTGCGGTGCCACCACTAGGGCTAGTTGACCCGGATTATCAACCCGGGGAGGGTGATCCTCCCTGCTCGAGACAATAGGCTGTTCCAACCACCTCAAGTAACGAGGGACTGCCGGTTCAACAGAATTCACAGCCCTCTTATGAACTTTCTGATCACGTTTACACAAATTTGTGGTGAACATGTGATACTGCCCACTGTTTAACTGTTTTGGATGGCTCTGATAACCCGATTATAACCACCCTGATTTCCCTGAAAACCGGATCCTGAACCACCGCCCGGGCCATGAAAGTCACCAGCTCCTGAGCCGCCGCCTGGGCCTTGATTGCCATCAAACGTATTAGAATTCTTGAAAGCTTTCATGATTGCGCAATCCTTCCATAAATGAGTCGCTGGTCGTTCTCGGCTGCCGTGTTTCGGGCAGGGTTCATTGAGTAGTTGCTCGAGAGACGGACCTAATCCACTGAACCGGGGTGGCTTTCCTTTGCGCTTCTGATTGTTACCCTGTGCATTGGCCACAAATTCTGGGTTACTGTCCGCCTTACGCTTATTGCCTCCTTGACTCGCCGGGTTATGCTGCTGACCCTTTCCATTACTGTTCTTCTTTCCCTTCCCTGTCTTTTCCTCATCAGACGCATGATCCTTGGTACTATCAGAATCGGCATACTTGACTAAAGCCGCCATCACCGTCCCCATATCGTTGCAATCTCACTTAAGGTGCCCCAGCTTCTGTCTCAGAGGCTCAAAGCGACAATTCTTCTCCAGCATGAGAACTGTTGAGCCGGCATCCATCTTGTCAGACGAATGTATTATATCCTTGACCCGGCGCACCCAATGAGTCGTAGATTCACCTTCTTCCTGCTTACAATTTGTCAGATCCACAATTGACATAGACTGCTTGCAAGTATCTTTGAAGTTCTGGATGAACCGGGCCTTTAGCTCCGCCCATGAACTAATGGAGTTGGGTGGCAAACCCTTTAACCAAGAACGGGCCGTTCCGTCCAGCATCATGGTGAAATATTTAGCCATCGCTTCATCACTAACCTCCAGCAGCTCCATAGCCATCTCGTAACTTTCAATCCACGCCCCAGGCTGTAAATCGGCCGTATAATTCGGCACCTTCCGAGGTCCCTTGAAATCCTTGGGCAGACATACATTACGTAGAGCCAGTACCAGACAAGCAACTCCTCCGGTTCTAGTAGCAACTCCCGCTTCAACGGAAGTCATCGGGTAAGCCGGTGAGTTCTGTTGGGCTACTAATTGAGTTGCTAGCTGAGCCGCCCGCTCGTCCTCCTGACGTATCCGATCCTGAACCGGGTTATACCCGCCGGGCTGGTTCCGGCGCTGAGCATTACTTGACAAGGCCTCTGACTCCATGTGTCTACTGTAACTCGGGCTCCGATTTTAACGAGGCGGAGCTAACCAGGGCGGAGGAGTCGAGTGAATCCTATTTCGGCTGTAGGAGTAGGTTTCTTGCTGAGCTAGGGCTGTTTGGACAAGTTCTCAGATCTTCCGGGTTTCCACCGCTGTTGGATCATCCCCATCTACTGGGAGAGCCGCCAAACGTGCTGATGCTGCGATTAAGTTCTCCATGGGGTTGGAGAAGTGACCCTGTGGTATTGGTACATAATTGGGCGGTGCCATGTTGCCGTGAGGAGGTGCCATCCCCTGAGGCTGGACTAGACCTCCCGCTCCGGATGTAATAAGCTGATTCGCACCTGGCGGGTTACTTGGACCGGCCCCGGGTGTAGCAAAGAGATTCCGAGGATCATAATTCTGAGGTAAACGGGACTGAGTTTTCTGATGTCTCCTCCTCATTACCTCATTAGATGCGTTTAAGCTCAACTTAAGCTGCAAGGCCTCTACCTGAAGTTGCTGCGCTCGTACGTCCAAAGCCGCCCGCTCTGCTGCTAATCTAGCGTCCTCAGCTGCTAAGGTTTCCTTGACCCGGGCGATCTCGTCGCGAACCTGTGCCACCTCTGCCTCATGCTCAGATTGGTTCGCAGGGATGATTGTAACAGTTAACAAAGTCGTAAGCTTATCCATGAGATCCATCAGCACCTGAGCCGGTGAGCGCACGGGGCCTCCTGCCCCGTCTGCTCCTAACCCGGACGTTATCGCCGCTGGGGCCGTAGAGTTTTGGCCGGGCTGAGTACCAGCCATGAAGACTCCTGCCCAGTTTGGCGACTCTGAGAGGTCCGGAATAGTGCGGCCATCGGAACAGCCCCCAAGCACACCATCTTGAACTTGATACAGCGAATATGTTGAGCCGGCGGACGAATCACCGTCAGAGAGGATGGCCGGCTCACCATCACCTTCAGATCCTTCAGGGAGTTCACCTTCATGGATGCAACCCACAAAGGCACGCTTCATGATGGGTTGAGCTCGGGCGGGTTTCGCACGCTGAGCCGTCTCGATGAGGTCGGTGCAGCTGTCCGGCTCAGGGCCCGGCTCACCAATCTGGCCGATGAAGACGTGAATTCCGCCAAAGGGGACCCGGTAGCCGTACTCAATTGAGGCGGCGTCGGGGCCCTAGCCTTCGTCGTCGATGTAGATCTTGCCGCGACGACTCTTGGTCATCCGGCCAACTGCGTATCCCTTGAGCCCTTCGAAGCTGCCCTTCAAGAACTCAAATCCACCGTGCGCTGGCCCCACGGTGGGCGCCAACTGTCGTGGAATTGTCACGGCAGATGTCCTCTTGCAAGGACTTGATCGTGGAGCCATCGCAACTAGGAAGCTTAAAGGGGTTAATCGGGACAAAGGACACGCGAGGTTTATACTAGTTCAGCCCCTTACGGTGAAGGAAGGCCTACGTCTAGTTGGGTTGGAATTGCTTGAGGTTTCGATGACCAGGGAGCGAGATACGCTATGCCCGGTTCTCGATCTCTTGTTTCTTCTTTTTCTAAGCCGCCAATGGGTCGTCCCCTTATATACACGGGCTGACGCCCTACGGCTTATAGAGTCCCAGCCGGCTCATAAACAGTGTCCGGCTCGGTGACTAGTTATTTCTACCTTACAATACAAGTCGCGCCCTCATGGCGGTTTATCACCATGGGCCATAAATCGTCTGTGGGCCACTAGACCCTTTACTGAACCGCCATCTTCATGTCTTGGTCTTGGGCTTCAGACGGGCTTCTCTTTGCGTAACCCGGCCCCTCCTGGGCGGCTTACGTAAATAGTTATATCCCCAACAGGTTGTTCTATTCATATGAGTAATATCTTTTATGGTCATGCACCCTTAAAGAGTGGTCTATTCTTATTAAATCTCGATAGTAGTGATACACATATTCATAATGTTGAAGCCAAAAGATGCAGAGTTGATAATGATAGTGCAACTTATTTGTGGCACTGCTGTTTGGGTCATATCGGTGTAAAGGGCATGAAGAAACTCCATACTGATGGACTTTTGGAACCACTTGATTATGAATCACTTGGTACTTGCGAACCGTGCCTTATGGGTAAGATGACAAAAACACCGTTCTCCGGTACTATGGAGAGAGCAACAGATTTGTTGGAAATCATACATATAGATGTATGTGGACCGATGAATGTTGATGCTCGTGGCGGATATCGTTATTTTCTCACCTTCACAGATGACTTAAGCAGATATGGGTATATCTACTTAATGAAACATAAGTCTGAAACATTTGAAAAGTTCAAAGAATTTCAGAGTGAAGTTGAAAATCATCGTAACAAGAAAATAAAATTCCTACGATCTGATCGTGGAGGAGAATATTTGAGTTACGAGTTTGGTGTACATTTGAAACAATGCGGAATAGTTTCGCAACTCACGCCACCCGGAACACCACAGCGTAATGGTGCGTCCGAACGTCGTAATCGTACTTTACTAGATATGGTGCGATCTATGATGTCTCTTACTGATTTACCGCTATCGTTTTGGGGATATGCTCTAGAGACCGGCGCATTCACATTAATAGGGCACCATCAAAATCCGTTGAGACGACGCCTTATGAACTGTGGTTTGGCAAGAAACCAAAGTTGTCATTTCTGAAAGTTTGGGGCTGCGATGCTTATGTGAAAAAGCTTCAACCTGATAAGCTCGAACCCAAATCGGAGAAATGTGTCTTCATAGGATATCCAAAGGAAACTATTGGATACACCTTCTATCACAGATCCGAAGGCAAGACTTTTGTTGCGAAATTCGGAAACTTTCTAGAGAAGGAGTTTCTCTCGAAAGAAGTGAGTGGGAGGAAAGTAGAACTTGACGAGGTAACTATACCTGCTCCCTTATTGGAAAGTAGTACATCACAAAAACCAGTTTCTGTGACACCTACACCAATTAGTGAGGAAGCTAATGATGATGATCATGAAACTTCAGAACAAGATACTACTGAACCTCGTAGATCAACCAGAGTAAGATCCGCACCAGAGTGGTACGGTAATCCTATTCTGGAAGTCATGCTACTAGATCATGATGAACCTACGAACTATGAAGAAGTGATGGTGAGCCCAGATTCCGCAAAATGGCTTGAAGCCATGAAATCTGAGATGGGATCCATGTATGAGAACAAAGTATGGACTTTGGTTGACTTGCCCAATGATCGGCAAGCAATTGAGAATAAATGGATCTTCAAGAAGAAGACTGACGCTGACGGTAATATTACTGTCTACAAAGCTCGACGTGTCGCAAAAGGTTTTCGACAAGTTCAAGGAATTGACTACGATGAGACCTTCTCACCCGTAGCGATGCTTAAGTCTGTTTGAATCATGTTAGCAATTGCCGCATTTTATAATTACGAAATTTGGCAAATGGATGTCAAAACTGCATTCCTGAATGGTTTTCTGGAAGAAGAGTTGTATATGATGCAACCGGAAGGTTTTGTCGATCCAAAGGGAGCTAACAAAGTGTGCAAGCTCCAGCGATCCATTTATGGACTGGTGCAAGCTTCTTGGAGTTGGAATAAACGCTTTGATAGTGTGATCAAAGCATTTGGTTTTGTACATACTTTTGGAGAAGCCTGTATTTACAAGAAAGTGAGTGGTAGCTCTGTAGCATTTCTGATATTGTATGTAGATGACATATTACTAATCGGAAATGATATAGAATTTCTGAATAGCATAAAGGGATACTTGAATAAGAGTTTTTCAATGAAAGACCTTGGTGAAGCTGCTTACATATTGGGCATTAAAATCTATAGAGATAGATCAAGACGCTTAATTGGACTTTCACAAAGCACATACCTTGACAAAATTTTGAAGAAGTTCAAAATGGATCAAGCAAAGAAAGGATTCTTGCCTGTGTTACAAGGTGTGAAATTGAGTAAGACTCAATGCCCGACCAATGCTGAAGATAGAGAGAAAATGAAAGATGTTCCCTATGCTTTAGCCATAGGCTCTATCATGTATGCAGTGCTTTGTACCAGACCTGATGTGTGTCTTGCTATAAGTCTAGCAGGGAGGTACCAAAGTAATCCAGGAGTGGATCACTGGACAGCGGTCAAGAACATCCTAAAATACCTGAAAAGGACTAAGGATATGTTTCTCATATATGGAGGTGACAAAGAGCTCATCGTAAATGGTTACGTTGATGCAAGCTTTGACACTGATCCGGACGATTCTAAATCGCAAACCGGATACGTGTTTACATTAAACGGTGGAGCTGTCAGTTGGTGCAGTTCTAAACAAAGCGTTGTGGTGGGATCTACATATGAAGCGGAGTACATAGCTGCTTCGGAAGCAGCAAACGAAGGAGTCTGGATGAAGGAGTTCATATCCGATCTAGGTGTCATACCTAGTGCATCAGGTCCAATGAAAATCTTTTGTGACAATACTGGTGCAATTGCCTTGGCAAAGGAATCTAGATTTCACAAGAGAACCAAGCACATCAAGAGACGCTTCAATTCCACCCGGGATCTAGTCCAGGTGGGATACATAGAGATTTGCAAGATACATACGGATCTGAATGTTGCAGACCCGTTGACTAAGCCTCTTCCACGAGCAAAACAAGATCAGCACCAAAGCTCCATGGGTGTTAGAATCATTACTGTGTAATCTAGATTATTGACTCTAGTGCAAGTGGGAGACAGAAGGAAATATGCCCTAGAGGCAATAATAATGTTATTGTTTTATTTCCCTATATCATGATAAATGTTTATTATTCATGCTAGAATTGTATTATCCGGAAACATAATACTTGTGTGAATACATAGACAAACTAAACATCACTAGTATGCCTCTACTTGACTAGCTCGTTAATCAAAGATGGTTATGTTTCCTAACCATAGACATGTGTTGTCATTTGATCATCGGGATCACATCATTAGAAGAATGATGTGATTGACATGACCCATTCCATTAGCTTAGCACCCGATTGTTTAGTATGTTGATATTGCTTTCTTCATGACTTATACATGTTCCTATGACTATGAGATTATGCAACTCCCGTTTGTCGGAGGAACACTTTGTGTGCTACCAAACGTCACAACGTAACTGGGTGATTATAAAGGAGCTCTACAGGTGTCTCCAAAGGTAAATGTTGGGTTGGCGTATTTCGGGATTAGGATTTGTCACTCCGATTGTCGGAGAGGTATCTCTGGGCCCTCTCGGTAATGCACATCACATAAGCCTTGCAAGCATTGCAACTAATGAGTTGGTTGTGAGATGATGTATTACGAAACAAGTAAAGAGACTTGCCGGTAACGAGATTGAACTAGGTATTGAGATACCGACGATCGAATCTCGGGCAAGTAACATACCGATGACAAAGGGAACAACGCATGTTGTTATGCGGTCTGACCGATAAAGATCTTCGTAGAATATGTGGGAGCCAATATGAGCATCCAAGTTCCGCTATTGTTTATTGACCGGAGACATTTCTCAGTCATGTCTACATTGTTCTCGAACCCGTAGGGTCCGCACGCTTAAGGTTTCGATGATAGTTATATTATGAGTTTATGAGTTTTGATGTACCGAAGTTAGTTCGGAGTCCCGGATGTGATCACGGACATAACGAGGAGTCTCAAAATGGTCGAGACATAAAGATTGATATATTGGATGGCTATATTCGGACACCGGAAGTGTTCCGGGTGATTTCGGAGAAAACCGGAGTACCGGAGGGTTACCGGAACCCCCCCCCCCCCCGGGAGAAGTAATGGGCCATATGGGCCTTAGTGGAGAGAGAGAAGGGAAGCCAGGGTGGGCCACACGCCTCCTCCCCCTGGTCCGAATTGGACTAGGAGAGGGGGGGCGGCGCCCCCCTTTCCTTCTCCCTCCCCACTTCCTTCCCCCTCCTAGTAGGAGTCCTACCCTACTAGGAGGAGGACTCCTCCTTGGCACGCCTATAGGGCCGGGTGGCCTCCTCCCCTTGCTCCTTTATATACGGGGGCAGGGGGCACCCCTAGACACACAAGTTGATACACGTGATCGTTTTTTAGCCATGTGCGGTGCCCCCTTCCACCATAATCCTCGATAATATTGTAGCGGTGCTTAGGCGAAGCCCTACGACGGTAGAACATCAAGATCGTCACTACGCCGTCGTGCTGACGGAACTCTTCCCCGACGCTTTGTTGGATCGGGGTCCGAGGATCGTCATCGAGCTGAACGTGTGCTAAAACTCGGAGGTGCCGTAGTTTCGGTGCTTGATCGGTCGGGCCGTGAAGACGTATGACCACATCAATCGCGTTGTGCTAACGCTTCCGCTGTCGGTCTACAAGGGTACGTAGATCACACTCTCCCCCCTCGTTGCTATGCATCACCATGATCTTGCGTGTGCGTATGAATTTTTTTGAAATTACTACGTTCCCCAACAAAAAGGTCCACCGGTCAAACCCCGTGCGGTGAAAGTCAAAGGGCTAGACCCGGCGGTCGTCTGTGCCAGGGTTAGACGAGACGGTGTACCTGGGGGGTAGCAATGCCGCGAGGTGTCGCAGTGGGCCCTCCTACGGTTTTGGAAGCGTAGTGGCAGGCTCAGGCACCCGACACGCGGCTCTGGGGTGTGCCCCTCCCCTCACGGGCATCGCTGCCGCCGTGTCCCGGAGGGGGGAAACGACAACATTGGGCCGACACGGAGGGAATCTTAGGGTGGGTTGGGCCGGGACTGTGTTGGGGGTGTAGCTATGGGCTGGGCTATGACAACCAGGTGAAGAGGTCCACCGGTCAAACCCCGTGCGGTGAAAGTCAAAGGGCTAGACCCGGTGGTCGTCTGTGTCAGGGTTAGACGGCACGGTGTACCTGCAGGGTAGCAATGCCGCGAGGTGTCGCAGTGGGCCCTCCTACGGTTGTGGAAGCGTAGTGGCAGGCTCAGGCACCCGACACGCGGCTCCTGGGTGTGCCCCCCTCACGGGCGACGCTGCCACCATGTCACGGAGGAGGGAAACGGCCACGTCGGGCCGACACGGAGGGAATCTTGGGGTGGGTTGGGCCGGGACGGTGTTGGGGGTCTAGCTATGGGCTGGGCTATGACAACCAAGTGAAAAGGTCCACCGGTCAAACCCCGTCCGGCGAAAGTCAAAGGGCTAGACCCAGCGGTCGTCTGTGTCAGGGTTAGATGGGACGGGGTACCTGTGGGGTAGCAATGCCGCCAGGCGTTGCGGTGGCCCCTCCTACGGTTGTGGAAGCATGGTGGAAGGCGCAGACACCCGGCACGCGGCTTCGGGGAGTGCCCCCCTCACGGTTGAGGTACCAGTGCGACGCTCCGGTGCCATTGCTACCCCCAGGGCCCCCGTCCCGCCTAAACCTGTAGCGTTTGACCACGGGATCTAGCCCTTTGACTTTGCACGGACGGGCTTTGAGTAGTGGACCTCTCCACCCGGTTGTGTTAGGTCAGCCCATAGGAACACTTTGGAGCAACATCCGGGCCAGACCCACAGCAAGATCCCCTCCGTGTAGACCCGACGCGTCCGTTTCCCCCCT
Source organism: Triticum aestivum (assembly GCF_018294505.1). Taxonomy (NCBI): domain Eukaryota; kingdom Viridiplantae; phylum Streptophyta; class Magnoliopsida; order Poales; family Poaceae; genus Triticum; species Triticum aestivum. The sequence goes on along the minus strand of NC_057806.1, from coordinate 504,403,155 downwards.
CCAGGTGCCGGCGGCGGCGCCGTTCGTGAGGGTGGGGGGACACCCCGGAGACGTGTGCCAGGCGTTTGCACCCGCCACAACACTTCCAGACTTGTGAGAGGCCGCCTACGCAAGATTTGGCGCCATGCTAGCCCCCGGAGGCCGCCGGCCACAGTCGTAGACACGCGAAGAGCAATCCGCATAGAGGGAAGTGTTCTGATACTTCTCCATCATGAAAAATTATGAAAAACTACCATCAGTGCTATAGCACATGTGGCTATGTCGTGTAAAAAACTCATGATTTTATCGCGCTCCGAGTATTTAATAATATTCACGCCGCATCGTTACCGCAGAATGTCTACTACCGTGTCATCGCCGTCCGTGAGGGGGGGCACACCCCGGAGACGCGTGCCGCCTCTTCAGACATGCCACCACACAACCCCGCATGTATGATGTCCCGGTGCGATGCTCCGGTGGCATTGCTACCCCCCAGGGCCCCCGTCCCGCCTAACCCTATAGCGTTTGACCACTGGATCTAGCCCTTTGACTTTGCACGGACGGGCTTTGAGCAGTGGACCTCTCCACCCGGTTGTGTTAGGTCAGCCCATAGGAACACTTTGGAGCAACATCCGGGCCGGACCCACGGCAAGATCCCCTCCGTGTAGACCCGACGCGTCCGTTTCCCCCCTCCAGGTGCACGGCCACGTCGGGCTGACACGAAGTGTATCTTTGGGTGGGTTGGGCCGGGATGGTGTTGGGGGGTGCAGCTATGGGCTAGGCTACGACAACCAGGTGAAAAGGTCCACCGGTCAGACCCATTCCGGCGGAAGTCAAAGAGCTAGATCCGGCGGTCGTCTGTGTCAGGGTTAGACGGGACGGGGTACCGGAGGGGAGGTAGCAATGCCACCAGGTGTTGCAGTGGACCCTCCTATGCTTGTGGAAGCATGGGGGCACGCTCAGGCACCCGACATGCGGCTTCGGAGTGTGCCCACCTCACGGGCGTCGCTGCCGCCATGTCTCGCTCCCATACCCGCGACTAGGCCACGGCCTTGGCGAACGAAGCTGCTCAAGTTCGGCGCCTCCCCTCACTACTAGGGAAAAGCCTATACACAGAATTTTACCAGTAGCGCTGTACAAAATCAAGCGCTAATGCTACTTAGTAGCAGCGCGCGTAAATAAACCGCGCTACTGCTATGACTTTAGCAGTAGCGCGTACTAGCGAAAAGCGATGGTGCTACGTTTGAACTGGGCGCACATGGCTAGCCCAACCTAGCAGTAGCGCGTATAATGGCCGAGCGCTACTGCTAATCTCCTTAGCTGCAGCGTGTATTCCAGAACGCGCTGTAGCTAACGTAGCAGTAGCGCCCTTTCTGGAACGTGCTACTGGTACTTCTGACTTAACCACGCGGTTCGTCCTTCCCCACAGCCACTTCATCCCCCAAATCAACTCCACTCTCGCCGCCGCCGTCGCCCCTCGGCCGCCGCGCGCTCTCCCCACGCTGCCCCCGACCCCAGATCCAACGCCGGCCCCGCCCCCGAACTCAACGCCGCCCGGGACGCCGCCCCCGACCCGACCTCAACGCCGCCACGGACGCCGCCCCCGCCCCCCCCCCGACCTCAACGCCACCCCGGAGCCCCGACCACGACCTCGACGCCGCCTGCCCCTCCCTCATCGCAGGCACCCGAGGTGAGCACGCCTGCTCCTCCCTCTCCCCTACCTCTGCCTAGGGTTTCTACGTCCATCAAATTAGTTAGGGTGGAAACGAATCGGATGCGAATGCAGCTCAAATGAGTTAGGGTTCATGTAAGGGTGGAAACGAATCAAATTTCTAAGATAAATCATAAAACGAGTAAAATTTGACCATTTATTTCACTTTATAGTTGGATAATTGGAATATCCGCTACCACTTTCCACCCCTATAGGTTCATCAAATTAGATGGTAATTAGGGCAGTAGTTCTTAGGTACTAATTAGTTAGTAAGAACTAGGTACTAATTAGGTACTAGAATATTTTTATTTATAGTAAGTTTATTTTTAGTAAGAACTAGTTGAATTAATAGAACTAGTTAGTAAGAACTTGTTGCTATTTTTTAGTTAAAGCAATTTTCCCGCATCGACGTGGACGATGCCTATCCCGCATCCTCGTCGTCGAGTCAGCGGAGGACGACACCTGCTTGACGAGATGGGCCATGTCCGGGACTGGGCTCCGCCGGGGTGGTACTGGGAGGTGCTACCTACCGGGGGGCGCAGGTTGGTGAGGAGCCAGCCTGTCGTTGACCCGAACCTTCTTTGGTGGCGGTCGCGTGGGCCAGTGACGGTCCAGAGGCTCAAGGACTCCACGGAGGTGGTGCGTCACCGTGTCAGTGAGGAGGACGCGCACGTCCGTCGCTACTTGTTTGCGTTGGATCACAGGTTCTCCAATACCTAGCAGGTTCTCCAGGGATTTCACTGGAGCTATGATCCCGTGATGGTTCCTTCTCTGTGGGTGTCCACCGCCCGCGCCGATACCCATTGTGTGCTAGGGTTTTAGTTGTACTAGTGATGTTATATGTATGACACTATTCGGGATGTATTAGTGATAATATTCGATGATGTACGGACGCATGAGATGATTTACTTTTGCTTATTGAATGCATGCTAATTTGAGTCTTATAAGATATTTTGAAATGTATATCTTGTGTTGCTCAATATCCAAGTGGCCGGTCATGTTTGCAGGTTACACCTCCGAGTGGCCTATGTTTTGCCGGAGTGTTGATTCATTTCCGTTCCGGCAAATTTCAGGCGCTCGATATATCCTATTTTAGCAAAGGTCATGCCGGATTTTTCTGTGAATTTTGGCATGACTTTTTCCAGAATATGTAGGAAATATCGAGTGCCCCGGATTTGTGTGTTGAGTATCCTGGTAGTTGTCTTTTATCGATTTTCAATTAATGCTTTAACTATGAACATAGGAAATGTCTGACGACAAAAAGGATTTTGGTATTTGCAAATACTGCGAAGACGAGCGCGGCCTGTGCGACGGAATCTTCCTAGATGATGACAGGCGCTTCAGCATCAAGCTGGACGAGAACTTCGAAGTGGATACAGTAAGTCACAACGACAAGTCTTTTTTCGTAATTAAGCATGACATCTGCTTCATTTGCTTCAACTTATATTTTTTTACTATTCTACTAGCGTATCCCCTGCCATGCAAGAGTTTTTGTATTGGATAAGATAGGTTTCAGTCATACTATGGAGGTAAAGAAAGTTTATTTGAAGACCGAGCATGGTTATATTTTCCACGCAAAATTATACAATTCAGACGACTACACCTATTTTGGATGCAAAACATGGCGAGCACTATTCAAGACTTATGCATTTCAGCCTGATATGGTTATCACCTTTGATATTCGTCCGGAAGATGATATTGAAGGTAATACCGACATCTGGGTCGATGTGTAAACGCCTCCAGTTACACCAAAATGTAAGTTTCTCAACCATATTTATGTCTTTGATATTGTTTATTCAAAAATAGTTGACAACTAATTTGTATTGTCAGCTTATTTCGGTGCAAACAAACATGTCCAGCACTTGGTAGACAGGACCTACTACTGTCCCGGGGCTGAACTAAACTACGAGGAGCTAAGTCATTATGTTTCATAGCTTGAGGATCTTGATACCGTCAAGACAAATTTTCTTCTTGGACTTAGAAATCTTAGTACTGAAAACGTGCGACCAATAGTGTTCGTCATGAACTACGGTCACATCTATTTAGGAAGGATGGTAAGATTTTTACTATTTGTCCTCAGTGCATCTTTTCCATACATTATTTGTGAAGCTAAACTTCATTGCTAAGTATGTGACCATACGATGTTCTTCAACAGGGACTCCCAATAAATGTTGTGCCTTATGGGATCGAGACTAAAGGTACCATGAGTATTATTAGCTTACGGCCAAGATATCCTACATGTTACTTTAGTGCATTCAAGATCAGCGATGAATGCTTAATAGTGCAAGACTGGACCAGATATGTGATGGGGGAGCGCAGACAAGTACTAGGGGGCAGCAAACAGATGTGCTACCCAAAATTAGGAGACAGGTTCATCTGCATGCTCCAACACTATCAAGGAGGAGAGCTACACATGTTTTATGTTGTTTTACCTAAGAGAGAGCAGCATGAGTGATTAGCTAGAAATGAGTTTGAGGATAATGATGTGCTACACTATTACTATGAGGATAAAATAGCTAGTGTTGGTGGTAATGACTGATGATTATTATTAGCTAGTGTTAGTGGTGATTAAATAAATATTATTGGTGCCAATGATTATGATGATGATTAAATAGCTTGTGCTGGCGGATTAGATTCAAGTGGAGGCAACATGTGGTGCACATTGAAAGTACTACTAGTTCAAACTAGATCAAGTTTGGATTAGTAGTATACTTTTGACATGCACCACATATTGCCTCCACTTGAACCTAATCCACCTTCATTTGACACACTGTTATGGACATAATGATGTAAACCTCATAACTGGTATTGTACCAATATTTGTATGATGGCGCATAAATACACTAAAAATAAAAAAAATAAAAACAATACTAGCAGCGATGGAAAGAAAACACGCTGCCAGTAGTTACATTAGCAGCAGCGTGGGAGTGAACAAGCGCTGCAGCTATTTGTCCTAGCAGTAGCGCGTGCGGCACGCGTTACTGCTAAGCAATAGCTGTAGCGCCTTATTAGTAGCGCGCCTACCCGCGCTACTAGTGAGCACAAAACCAGCGCTACTGCTAGGGTTTTCCCTAGTAGTGCCTCCCCTCCCCTGTGTGTGGTTTCGGGAGAGGAGAGGGCCGAGCGGTTTAAAAAAATAAAAAATCTACATGTAATTATAATACATAAAAAAATAAAAAAGGAAAAATATAACTATAAAAAAATGAAAAATCTATATGAAATAAAAAAGGATAGATATAACTATAAGAAAACATTAAAAAATTTATATAAAATAAGAAAAGTAAAAATAAAAATATGCCGACGGCCAGGCCGTCGGCATAGGCTCACCTTATCCACTCCTCCTGCTCACTGACTTGTGGACCCAGCCTATGCCGACAGCCAGGCCGTCGGCATAGGGGTGACCTTATCCACTCGCTCATCCTCCTCCACCCATTCCCTCTCTGTCTCTCACCCCGACCCCAACCTCTCTCTCGACCCCAACCCCGTCGTCCACCACCTCCGCTGCCGCTGCCCGTGCCGCACCAACCCAGCGCCGCCCCGCCCCGAGCCCGCCGCCGCCCGCGCCTCCCCGCCCCGACCCCGCGCCGCCCCGCCCCGAGCCCGCCGCCGCCCCGACCCCGTGCCGCCCCTCCCCGACCCTACGCCGGTCGGCCGCACCGACCCCGCGCCGCCCTGCCCCGACTCTGGGCGCCCCGACCCGCGCCTCCCCGCCCCGACCCCGCACCTCCCCGCCCCGACCCCGCGCCGGCCGCCCCGCCCCGACCCCGCGCCTCCCCGCCCCAACTCCGGCCGGCCCTCTCGTAGGTGATTTTTTTGTATTTTTTAGTGTTCTTAGTAATTTTGTAGCTAGTTAGATAGATAGTTAGATAGGTATTTAGGTAGGTATTTAGATAGGTATTTAGATAGTTAGATACATAGTTAAATAGATAGTTAGATAGGTAGATAATTAGATAGATAGTTATAGGTAGTAAAAAAATTGGTTAGATGAGATGCTATATGTTGCATATCTTGAAAAAAAATTGGTGATGATGATGAATATGTGATGACGATGATGAATATAGGTAGTAAAAAAATTTGGTTAGACAAATAGGTGATAATGATGATGATGAATATGTGATGACGATGATGAATATATTGTTAATGTTGTTAGTTTTTTTGCCTACATGATGCAAAAATAAATGAATGCATGTTTAAATGTTTTAAATATGCTCTATGAGTTGTGATGTTCTAATTTTTTGTCGCGATGGAATTTGCAGGCTTTGTGGTTTTGCATTTCATCGGAGTGACCGTTGTCCGACGCATTGGTCCCCCTGAGCATCCCTCTGCTGTTTGACTACTTCCTCTACAGCCGAGGGTGAGCTACAAGTCCATCTCCTCCAATTTTTCATATCACTAGATTTCATTCTCAAGTCAACTGACGTAACCTAGGCGTCTCCCGTCCGAAAGGGTTGCATCGATAAATATGCATTCAATTGCATATTTATCACCGCAGCTCTTTCGGATTGTCCAGCGTTTTCCATGGACAGCCCGAGGATGTGTAGATTGGGTATGTTCTCCATGTTCTACCCCGTTCCGAGACAGGATTTCGGCGGCGCCTCCCCATTGTTCTCCGGAGCACATTCTCTCGGCTATTTGCCGAGACGTGTATCTGGAGAACAGCGGGGAAGTGCTGCCGAAATTTTGTCTCGGAACGGGGTAGAATGGAGAACGTACTCAATCTACACATCCTCGGGTGGGATTAGGACCCATCTTTACCTATTAGAGATGTAGGTGGATTAAACGCGGTAGAAACTGAAAATTTGATGTGATTAATTTAAGTGAATCCTTAATTATGTTGTGTGGCTTGCAAAAAAGCAGAGGATGGCAGATAATCAGTGGATGTACAGTGGTTTTATCCATCGGAATCGAGTAACATCAGAGTGGATCGTGAAAACCGATGTGTATTTGAAGGAGATATTCCGTCGTCCAATGAGAATTATCCCACCATGCCCCTGTGCGAGATGTGCCAGACGTCGCCGTAGAAATCAGACGGACATGAGTGAGCTCCTTCGCACGCACGGATATATGCCAAACTTTGACATGCCGCCGATAAACATAGCCGAGCAAGACCGTGGTAGAGAGGAGGTGATGCGACAACGCATCGATGGATATGAGGACGACGGGGTCAGGGACATGCTAGATGATGTCATTGTTGCAGAAACGGCAAATGTGACACCTTCAGAGAATGAACCGGAGGAGTTGGAGGCAACCGCAAAGGCCTTCTTGGAGGTCTTGGCCTCGTTGAAGAAACCTCTTTATGCGGGTGCGAAAATATCTCAGCTGGATGCCATCTCGCAACTGATTGCAGTCAAGGCTGACTACGGCTGTAGCCAGAAATGCTTCGAAGCATTCCTGGGAGTATGCGCTAACAGCCTCCCTGAGGGTCATGAACTGCCAAAAAGCATGTACGATACAAAGAAAATCATGAAGGCACTCTCTATGGATTATGAGAAAATAAATGTTTGCCTGAAGAATTGCCTTTTGTTTAGGCACGAGTATGCGGATGACAAGTACTGTAGGAAGTGCGGTTCGTCTTGGTACATTGAGGTGGTCGGTGAGGATGGTGAGAAAAAGCAGCTAACCATCCCCGTTAAGGTTCTTCGGTATCTTGATTTTATAAAAAGACTGCAGCGCCTTTTCATCACGAAGGAGTCTGCCAAAAGGATGAAGTGGCACAAGGAAGGTATAAGGTACAATCCAAAAAAATCGTACATCCATCGGGAGGGGAAGCATGGAAGTCATTCGATGAAGAATACCCCGAGGAAGCAGCCGAGGCTGGGAATGTCAGAATAGCCATATTAGGTGATGGGTTGAATCCATATGGTATGTCATCCAATCCATACAGCTGCTGGCCTGTGTTTGTAATTCCGCTCAATCTTCCTCCCGGTGCCCTAATGCAACGGAAGACCATGTTCTTGTCACTCATCATTCCGGGGCCTGAATACCCGGGGAAGCAATTGGGTGTGTTTATGCAGCCGCTTGTGGATGCTTTGCACCATTCTTGGTACTTTCCGAGGTTAACATATGACCGGGATCTGCAGAGAAATTTCTTGATGAAAGTTTGGTTGCACTATTGCATGCATGACTTTCCCGGCTATGCTCTATTTTGTGGATGGTGTACAAGTGGGAAGATGCCATGCCCGGTGTGCATGCAGGCTCTGTGAATGATTTGGCTAAGTAAGGGTGGAAAGTATGTAGCCTTTGACCTGCATCGACAGTTCCTCCCTCCAGACCATCTAGACAGGGAAGACAAGAAGAACTTCACGAAAGGCCGGGTTGTTCATGAAGTAACCGAGATTCCAACATTCTCGGGGGCAGATGTTCTTGCTCAGCTAAAAGCTCTCAAGCCTAAAGTCAAAGGCAAAGGCAAAGGCAAAGCCAAAGGCTTCGAGGGATGTGATGCACACTAAAAAGAATGTGGCAGAGTCCCTTTTCCACACGATCCTCAACATTCCTAATAAGACGAAGGATAACGTAAAAGCTAGAGCCGATGCTGACTTTGTCCTTAAATCGCCAGGAAAAAAAAGAAGTACTTATCTAGCTGAAACAAATTTTGAAGTTCACCGATGGTTATGCATCGAATATAAGTAAGGGAGTCAATCTTTCAACGGGCAAAGTGACCGGCCTGAAGAGTCATGACTACCATGTATGGATTGAGCGGATAATGCCGGTGATGGTTCGAGGCTATGTCCCCGAGCATGTCTGGCGAGTGCTTGCCGAGCTTAGCCATTTCTTCCACACACTATGTGCTAAATAAGTAAGTAAAGAGGTCATTGAAAAATTGCATAAGAAGGCACCGGAGTTGATAGTCAAGCTAGAGAAGATCTTTCCGCCAGGCTTCTTTACTCTGATGACACATCTCATTCTGCACCTCGTGAATGAGGTATTATTGGGGGGGGGGCCTGTGCAAAATCGCTGGCAGTACGGCCCTGAGAGGCAGAACAAGCATCTCCGACGGAAATGTGGAAACAAAGCTAAGATTGAAGCTTCCATAGCTGAGGCAGTTATCCTAGAGGAGGTGTCAGACCTCAGGACATCATACTATCCAGACCACGTTCCCCATCTGCATAACAAGGTGCCTCGATACAATATAGAAGAGCCCAAGTATCAACCCAGGCTCGATCTATTAACGCGCAAGGTGGGAGGGCTGGGGCCTCGAAATCTTATAACATGCCATGACAAGAGTGGGAGGACCTCATGTTCTATATCTTGCACAACATCAAGGAAGTTGAGGAAGTGTGGATGAGGTAATACCACTACACCATTCCTTTATGTCTTCCACATCATCATGTTTCATGTTCACTTAGTCCCGGTCTAACACCGCTTATCTTTTTTTAGTGATTTCGTTCAAGAGGAATGGACGGGAGTGAATCCTCCTACTGAGGCGGAGACACTTACTCTTCTCCGTCATGGAAACCCTGGACGTAAAAATTTTGTTGCTTGGTTCATGGAGAAAGTAATTTTCCACACTCCCCTATTAAATACCTACTTCAACATTTATTAGTTAACCGAACTAATGCACGCAACAATTTCCATTATACTTGTAGGGAAAAGATCCGAACATATCTATGGATGATGAATTGAGATGGGTTTCCATGGGTTTTGACCCTGCCGTCATGACATGTAAAAAGTATGATGTGAATGGGTATCGCTTCCATGCAGAGGAGCACCAAAACAGCCGCCCCGATCCCAAAACTATAAATACTGGAGTGTACACCCCCGGTCAAAATTCAGTAGACTACTACGGAAGGGTACAAAATATATACGAGGTTAAATTCCGCCAGGGGCGTGAGACCCTAAGTCTGCCTGTGTTCAAATGCCGATGGTTCGATCCACGGGAGGGGGTAAAACATACGCCTTCCATTGGTTTGGTCGAAGTTAAACCATCAACCGTCTATGCCGGAGCCGATCTCTTCATTGCGGCTACCCAAGCTACACAAGTATATTATCTGCCTTACCCATGCCAGAAAGTGTATCTAAAGGGTTGGGAAGTTGTGTTCAAGGTGTCGCCACATGGTAAGCTACCAGACCCGAATGAAGACGATTACTACAACATTAACCCCATGACATACGAGGGAGTGTTCTATCAAGAGCAACCTGATGATGATGATGATGATGATGATGTGGTTAGAAACGATGACGCTAGACCATTGGGTGATGATGATGTGGACCCAAACGTCGACGATGCACGGAATGATGGTGAGACCATTGTCAATGAAAATGACATACTTATGCTAGAAAAGTTAAACGAAGACGCTGACGACAAGGAAGATCCTCCACCTCCGCCGAACAACGAAGATGATATGATTGATAGTGATGATGAGACGGACCGAGAAAGAGGTTACAACAGTGATGATTCATATGGGTTCTAGCAGATGTACGTTTCAAGTCTTTTTTTCTATAGTTTAGGAATATGCCTTTTATGCATTTTTATTAATGTGTTTATTATCATGCCTTTTCCTTCATTTCATTAATTTACTAATTTCTTTTTCTCTTTTCAATGCAGGTTCGTGGAACATGGGCAAGGGGAAGGCCGACGGCGTGGGTTTCCTACGCAAGGCCGTCGGCCTGCCTAGTCGGAGTGGTCGAGCACGTAATCCTCCCCCTCGGCTACTTGACGATGACTCCTCACAGGGAGGTCGAGGGAGAGGTGCCCCTAGAGGAGGAGGGGGCGGGAGGAGAGCCTCTAGAGGACGAGGTGCTGGGGGGAGAGCCACTACAGGGGGTCGCGACCAGAAAGAGCGCACCCTCACCGACTTAGGGGTGTTGTCTTCGAGGCCCTCCTCTAGTGAGGTACCCTCCTCTAGTGAGGTACACTCTAGGGAGGAGGAGGAGGAGGAGGAGGTTGGGGAGGAGGTTGGGGAGGGGGAGGCGGGCGAGGAGGAGGATGGTGGCGGGGATGATGGTGGTGACGGGAAGGGGGTTGACAACAAGGGGTGGCTGCGTGGTAACGCAAAGCTACCAAAGCAGGTTCCTGCTACTGAGGAGCAGAAGTGGCTCATTGAGCCCACGGGAAAAGAGTAAGTGGTTCATTATTTTGCTTGTCACATGCTTATTCCGATTGTTATTTATTTTGCTTGTCACATGCTAATAGTTCATTCTTTTGCAGCAACTTGATATATTCTAAAGGGGTCCGTATTCCCAACGGCCTCATCACCGTCTTGCTGAAGTTATACTGGCCAAGGTTGTACTTTCTGGATCCAGTCAGGCAGCCGGACCGTCAGGTTTTGGCCACGAGCTGGGACCACTGGGAAGCGGCCCTCCACGCGGACCATGAGACCCATGCCAAGGCCGTGATCACTACTTTCTGGGTGAGTTCTCTTCAGAAGCACAAGTCCATTCTAGTTTCATGAATGATTTAACTCATGGCTTCTTCCATTCTTGTTTCATGCATGATTGTAGAAATTCTATCGAGTTCATCCAAAGCACAGGGCCAGAGCGGACCAGATCGTGCTGCGCCAATGCAAGAAGAAGGCCCGCCAGATGCAGTACGAGGTGCGCTATGTAGCCATCTCGACATACTACCACAACTATCTCGGTGTGAAGATGACCAAGGAAGAAGCGCGGAGGATGGGCATTACCTTGGAGAGGCCCGAGTTCTTGGCGGTAAGTATAAAAGATTTTTCATTATGCTTTCATATATTATGCTTTCATTATGCTTTCATTACCTTGTGGTACATTATGCTTTATGCTTCCATAACACCAATTTGGACACACCTACATGCCATTATGCTTTTATTATGTAGGTGTGTCCAAATTGGTGTTATGGAAAAGACGAGTCCTGGGCGGCATTGGTGGATCTTTGGTGTGATGAGGCTGGAGCTTGGGCGGCTATGAGAACCAAAAATAAGGCTAACCGAGGGACGGAGGGAGTACATGCTCAGGGAAACCGAAACCACTATCTCCACAAGGCAGTTAATGTATGACTAACCTCATTAAACATTCTTCTTCTTCTATTTACCATCACTTTATTATGTATGACTAACCTCTGTTTGGTGGTGTAGGAGGAGAAACTGAAGCGGCCGCTCTCAGACATGCAGGCGTGGGAGATCGCCCATACGCGGAAGGACTCCAAGCCTGGCGAGCCAAAGTACTACGGCAAGAAGACCGCGGGGAGGAAGAAGGCCTACTCCGCGGCGTATCTGAAGTTACATCCTGACACACCTGACCCCATTGCGGCGCCTCTGGATGAGAGGGCGGTGGTGAGCATGGGGCCCAAGGAGCACGGTCGGGAGGCGGTTCTCGATGCTGTGATCACTCTTACTATCTCCTACACACAGCTTTGTCGGATCGACCCGAGCCTGAGCCAGCGCACGAGCCAGCCAGTGACCAGTGCACAGTCCCTCTTTCAGGAGCAACAATATGTAAGTATTTTCCCTCTTATCTTCATTGCTCACTTTATTTTCTGCATTTAGTAGTTTTATGAGTTCCATCATGTCATACCGTAGGCCTACCTGGAGTACACACACCAGGAGACCATGGCGTGGCATCAGAGGCTTTATGAACACCAAGTGCAGAGGGATAGCCAGATGCAGCAGGCTTTTTAGGAAATGGCGGCCGGCAGGTGTCCTCAGTTCCCACCAGCACAATGCCCTCCAGCACAACCAGTGTTGCTGAGCTTTGAGGAGTTTGTGGCACGGAACGCTGGCCCCTCGCCGGTTAGTTCATCCCCAATCTATTCACCCAAAGCATGTCATGCCTTTCAACACAGTCATATATCCCATTAATATGTCTTTTCAACATCCAGGGAACAGGTGGATCTACCGTTGGCGGTGGTCTTCGCAGCACTCCGGAGACACGGAGCCCGACCACTCCGATCCACGGAGGCGGAGGCGGAGGTGGAGGCGGTCTTGGCGGTAGCGCTGCCGCTAGCAGTGACGACCTGGGCTTCGGCGCTCTTGGCGGTGACGACCTCCGCGGTGGTCGATGATACTTGAGATGTGATGATGATGCTTGAGATGACTTGTGTGTGGTGATGATCATTTAGATGACTTGTGTGCTTTTCTATATGCTTATGCTTATGTTGGTTGTGATGATGGTCATTTAGAGACTTGTGTGTGATGATGCTTATGCAATTATTGTTGTGATGATGCTTATGCTTACCTTTGTTGATATGTGCTGCTGATATGTGCTGTTATATATGTGCTGTTATTTGAATTGAACTGATTTGAAAACAAACAGAAAAAAGAAAAAAAATTCAAAAGCAAACTATGCCGACGGCTATGCCGACGGCATAGGGTTGGCGTGAGTTCCCAGTAGCTGACACGTGGCACCTATGCCGACGGCATAGCCGTCGGCATATGTGCCACGCGTCAGCTGCTGGGAACTCTGTATGAAGGGCTATGCCGACGGCTAGGCCATCTGCATAGTTTGAAACTAGGCCGACAGCCTAGCCGTCGGCATAGCCCTGGTCCATGCCCAACGATAGGCCGCCACGTGGCACACCTATGCCGACAGCTAGGCTGTCGGTGTAGGTTTTAACTAAGCCGACGGCTAGGCCGATGGCATAGGTGTGCCACGTGGCGGCCTGTCGTTGGCCAAACTTGACGGCGGCTGCCGTTAGGCGCGATAGTTGCCGACGTCTGTGGCCGTCGGCATAGATGTATGGCCCCCGTCGGTGTAGCATATATGCCGACGGCCTCCCTGGCTGTGCTGACGCATATGTTGCCGACGGCCCTATGCCGACGGGGGCCATCAGCGTAGGCCTATCCCGACGGGACTCAGGGCTAAGCCGACGGCCCTGGCCGTCGGCATAGGGGGAGATTCCGGTAGTGAGTGCGGGAGAGTGCATTATGGCAGTGGCGGGAAAATTATCGCGCCTAAGTTGTGCCCTCCACGACGAGACAGAAGCACTCCCGAAGGCGATCCAGTTTGCAGAGTCACAGGGTATGGGGCGCGTGCATTTCGAGACGGACTGCCAAGTCTTGCACTCGGCCATGGTTACCACGTCTCAGGATCGGAGTCCTCTTGGTGTGTTGTTTAGAGAAGCTAAGTTCCTCCTCCAGACAAGCTTCATAGGCGTTCGAGTTTCGTTTGCCCCGAGGGCTTGTAATACCCCAGCCCATCTGTTAGCCGCTGTTGGCGCGCGGGCTGCACCCGACAACCAACTAGTCTGGCAGTCAGAGCCCTCTCGCTCACGCGCTCCCGGCCCACGCCTGCCATGGACGACGCCATCGACCTCGACGCCGCCGCCGGCCTCACCTCTTCCGGCGCTGTTGCCCCCTCCGAGAAAGGCAAGCCTCGTGCCCTGCGCAAGACTGCCACCGCGGCCAAGCCAAAGAAGCCGCTAACGCCCGCACAACGGGCAAGAGAGTCGGCCAAAAGGAAGGACCGGAGGCACGCCGCAGACGCGAGGGATGAGGCTGAGGCCGCTGCGCAGCAGGAGGTCACCAACGCCCGCGTCGCGGCGGCAACGAGGGAGGCGCTCTACATGCTAGGGGTAAACCCTGGCCAGACGGCCTCCTCAACACCGCCGTCATCGCGGCCAGCACCGGCTCATCGGCGTTTTCTCGGATGGTGCTAGGGACGAGGAGAAGTTCAAGGCGCAATATGCCGCCCTCAAGTCGCGTGGGAGGAAGCAAGACGTGGAGGAGGTTGGGGAGGGCGAGCCGGCACGGCCGCAGGAGAAGACCAACTCCAAGAATAAGGACAAGCGCGATGCGGCATCCAATGCCTTGATCGCGAGCGTGGAGGGCATGATGAACAAAAAAGACTCAAGGAAGGAGGATCGCCGGTGTTTCAAGGCGGAGCAAATGAACGCTTTTATGAAGATCCAAAGGAGGAGGCTTGAGATGGACGTGGAGAAGCAAGCCAAGCTGTTCGAGCTCGAGGCGGGGAAGCAAGCCAAGATGCTAGAGATCGAGGCTGTCAACGCCAAGACCAAGGCGAAAGAAGTGGCTCTCGCGAGCATGATGACCGGGGTGGAGATCATGAATGTGGATCTCAACACCGTGTCGCAAAAAAAAAAGGTTGTGGTTCGAGAAGATGCATGCCGACATGCTCAAGTTCGACGACGAGTGATCTGTGGCGGCGAGCGCCATCTTTTTTGTATGCCGGCATGTGTGATGGCATGACCACGGGGGCCGCGATGACGTAGTCAAACTCAAGTCCCATCTTTTTTTGTGTGCTGGCATATGTGTCGTCCGGCTGGCGAGTGCGCCAGCATGAACTGTGGTGATATTTTCTGAAGCCGGTATTGTATGCCGACGCTGGCATAGTGCCGGCAAGAGACATGGTCGCTGACATGATCGACTGCGGTTTTTTTTTTTAAAAAAAGTTAAGTGCGAAAATAAAATGGGTCTGTGCATTGGGCGCACTACTGCATTGCGATCCAAATACAAAATTGGATAGACACCGGACGGACGACCGACCCAAACAAACAAAAAACAAACAAATACATCGTCTATTTGGGTCGACCCGTTGAAGTTGCTTTGATGCTTAATGCTTGAAGTGGAAGCACACCTGCTGTCGGCCAATGGTCGCCACACGGCCGGGCTCTCCCAGGGAATAAGTTAAGAAAGGAGATAGGAGAGCGGACATGACTGGAGTTACGTTTACCAATTTGATTTGAGTGTCTCGTTGCGTCGATGGCCATCACGTTCTAGAAGATTGGCCTGTTTGGGTCAATTGGTTTTTTACTTTCTGTGTAAATTAATATAAAAGTGTTTAGATCACTCGTATACAGAGGGAGTAACTTGTAATGACAGTCGAGCACAGTTGTGCTGTACGGCGTGCGTCGCGGTCGCAGCGGCGGTGGACGGTGGTGGTGGTCGGTCGACGACGCGCGCGGTGGACGTCCGTCTCTACGGGAATTAAGCTTTGCTGTGCTATCATCGGACATCGGCGGGGGGAATGGGCCCAAGTGTGTGAGTCCAGCTTCGCGTCGCCTGCCGGAATGGGCGCGGTGCATCAGCGACGACGTGGCCGGCCGCTGGGTTTGAAGTTTGGACGGTAGCGCGCTCGAGAGAGCACAGGAGCGCATCACCGAGATAGACAGCAGCACATCACCGAGATACTCCTAGTCCTAGACAGGGAGCGCATCACCGAGATAGGAAGAAGACGGCATATAAAAGCCAACAAGAGAGAGAGAGAGAGAAAGAGAGGACACCATCACCACCGGGAGAGAGAGCTAGCACTAGCAGGCGGGGGCGATCGATAATGGCGGTGGCGAAGCCGCTCTCCTCCCTGGCCCTCGTCCTGCTGCTCGCCGTGGCGTCTCAAAAGGCGGCGGCGGCGACGATCACCAGGGGTGACTTCCCCCCGGGGTTCATCTTCGGCACCGGCTCCTCCTCTTACCAGGTGCGCCACTCGGATGTACTCGGCTCACGCCCAGTGGCCAGCTACCCGCCTCCCTCGGCCTCGCCGTTGCGTATATCGTATAGTTATCAATCAGAAATTCAGAATACGTGTGGATTTCTCCTCACCCTCAGTCAAAGCTAGCGGTCGAATAGGATCGCTAGCTGACAGCCAGACCAGCACTAGCTAGCATAGTACCTGCCACCTTCCTTGTAGCTCCGTGATGAAAACAGATGCAGCATATATGTATGTATACCTAGACCTACTGCAAGTCTAGAATCTTTTTCGTTCAGGAAACAAATTTACATCTTGGTGCAGGGCAAATACAGTACTACGCCAACGTGTGTGTTCATCACTATATAATATATATCCTAGCTAGCTAGCACCAGCACCACCGCATGTCATGTGCTCTGCTCCGGCCCGGTCGTCGCCGATCAATCTGCACCATACGTACCACGTACTCACTCAACCACATGTTCATACGCGGAAGTGTTTCCTCTCCTCTTCCATGGAAGAAAGCTGCTGTCCTGCCTTTCCCTTTTCGTTCCTCTGCTCTCCTTCGTCTACGATTGGGTCACACGTTTCTTGTACAGAAAGTTATGCATGCATGCCCATGTAAGATGGTTTCTTTTGCTTCACTGGTCTCTGATTTCTCTCCTCTACAAGGCTCCAAAGTCCAAACTACACCAACTGATTCCTTCCTGTTCCATCTCTCCCAAACCTGTTCCTCCCTCATGCCTCCGCCACACCTTCATCCGAGCTCGCCGTCCTCTCCGAGTACGCAGCCATGTCGTGCACAACGTGTTTCCTGCACACCTCGCCGCCAGAGACACAATTCACCCCCGACGATGCAATCCACCACGCGCCCAGATCTGATCCTGTCTACGGCTCTACCGATCTACTCCTCGATGTGGCCCCAAGTGACCTCGGTGGTGCACCATCCCGACATTAGATGGTCGTGTCCACCCTCTTCACCGTGTTTGTTCCATCGCGAGGTGCCTGGACCCTGGAGGTTTGAACCGAATGCCCGAGTACCTCCCGTGGGCCGTCGGGCGGAGAAGCATTGCATGCGCCTTTGGTGACTTAGGAAATAAATTTGTATCATATCTGAAACTTATTGTATGAACTAAAGAAGCAGGAAACAAGCTTATATGCAGTTAAAAGGAAACCATGGATACAATTAAGTATTGGACGGAAGCAAAGTTTTTTGTCTGTGTTGGAAACTGATATAAAGATACACGAGACTTAAATTTTGTGGCATGGAAACAAATTCTTAGAAGCAAAATTTTGTTACTAGGAAGCAAAGTGCTTGGACCTAATTTTACTGTTACGTCCATAAAAATTCGGTCACAATCGAAGCAAATTATCTCGTCGTGATGCTTCTAAAGCAATTGCAACTGCTTCTATAGAACAGAAAACATGTATCCTGTCATTCAAACAATTGGTTTCATAACATCAGAAAATGATGCTTCCTGACCCGCAAAAAAAGAAAAGAAAAGAAAAAAAAATGATGCTTCCAATCATAAGAAGAATATTTTCATGGTACAAAATTTATTCTGCCATCTCAAATTAGAAACGTAATTAACTGTTGGATTTAATTGAGATAAACAATCATTGTTTACCAAAATTGTGTCCACAAAAGCTGGGATTTTACATCATTATCGGAAGCAGTTTTTGGAAACTAGTGGGGCTAGCGATTGCAGATAGGTAGTGATGTTCCGCAGAATTGGAACCACTAATAGCCTGAAACTCCTTTCACAAAAAGTAAAAATAAAATAAATAGCCTGAAACTCCTTTCGCAAGAAGTAAAAATAAGACAAATAGCCTGAAACTCTTTAAGATATATGCTCACTCTTAGACCTGACAGTTCAGACAATGGTCAAAAACTAAGAAAAAGGATTGAGAATGGTCAAAGTTAACTGCCTTCGCTAGCTCTTAAAATTCTCTTGTTTAAATCTTCAGAATCCAGATCACAGCTATTATTTGTTGTATTGTATGGAATACTTTGCCGACCTCAATATTCGGCTGATTTTTCCAGGTTGAAGGTGCGGTCGCAGAGGACGGAAGAAAACCCAGCATCTGGGACACGTTCACACACTCAGGTTACTTCTACTTTCCCCGCGATCTCTGCGTCCGAATCTGCCATGCGAATTATAACATGGAGTTTGGAACATCCACAGGGCAGTTTGTCGACGGTGCCACTGCTGATGTGACTGCAGATCAGTATCACAAGTACAAGGTCAGTTTGTGAGGACCAAGTGATGTTAAATGGTTGACTTTTCAGACCAAGAATTTGTTGTTAATCTTACAGCTGATTTTGTGTTTGACAACAGGAAGATGTGAAACTTTTGAGCGACATGGGCGTCGACGCCTACAGATTTTCAATAGCCTGGCCTCGCCTTATTCCCGGTAAGGCCATAACGACAGTCATAGCACAACCATTTGTCCAATACACTTGCTGAATAATGTGTTCCAGAAAAGTTGGCTAGGCACTTCACTGACTTTTGTTTGCAATCCATGAAGATGGCTGTGGAGCAGTCAATCCAAAGGGACTGGAGTACTACAACAATCTTATCGATGAACTCCTGGCTCATGGTATTTAATCCTTGGCAGACTGAATCCTTCCTCCAAGAATAAAAATTCAAGGATTTTCATATGTCCGTCTGCACAGAAGTGACTCATGCACATTTCTCTGCTTTATGTAGGAATCCAGCCTCACGTCACGATATATCATTGCGACTTCCCTCAGGCTCTTCAAGACGAATACAACGGCATGCTTAGTCGCAAATTCATGTACTTTCTTCTTGCCCCACTAATCGAAACCGTCACTACAAGTGCAAATGCATTTTCATAGAGGAGAAGAAATAATTTGCTTTTTTTTTTGCCTTCTTGTCACATGATTGTAGAGATGACTACACGGCATATGCAGAAGTGTGCTTCAAGAACTTTGGCGACCGGGTGAAATACTGGAGCACTGTCAATGAGCCAAACATCGAGCCCATCAGCGGATATGATAAGGGTATCCTCCCACCGCAGCGATGCTCATTCCCCTTCGGCGCCCACAGATGCGCTAATGGCAACTCTACCACAGAGCCATACATAGTAGCTCACCATCTTCTCCTCGCACATGCCTCGGCAGCGTCTCTATATAAAGACAAGTACCAGGTTAGGAACCATCCTGTTCATTTGGGACTAATCATTCCCACGTGTGTAATATTCCTTTTTGTTTTTTCAATGACCAGGCCAAGCAAGGAGGAAAAATTGGACTCACATTGCTCGGTTGGTGGTACGAGCCTGCAACGCAAACACCAGAGGATATAGCAGCAGCTGAAAGGATGAACGACTTCCACATTGGATGGTCTGTTCTTCTCTAGGACTCAAGTTTCATAGAAGCAGCTATAATTTGTGTGTAACTACAACTAGAGATCACGTGATCATGGCACAGGTATATGCATCCGTTGGTGCACGGAGATTATCCCCCGGTGATGAGGAAGAATGTTGGGTCCAGGCTACCATCTTTCACCGACGAAGAACTGAAGAGGGTGCTCGGATCTTTCGATTTTGTCGGATTTAACCACTACATTGCGTTATATGTGAAGGCTGATCTTAGCAAGCTGGACGATGAGCTGAGAGATTACATGGGTGATGCAGCAGTGAAATATGACTGTAAGAATTCTAATAATTAACCTAAAGTCCTATCATGTGTTATATGTGCAATGAGAGGACTGGATTAACCTAATTCATTTGCACATGTATTCTTGCAGTGCCATTCTTTAACTCGAAGAACCAGGTATTCAACGATACAATTTATTCGATTTCTAATAAATTTAGTTGGGAAATGAACTTTGTTCCCAACATAACTAAATCATTTGTATGTCAGTATATGGGCGTGTGGCTGAAATGAAACTGTTACAGCTCCTGTTTGGGTTGAAAAGCGATTACCAGTCCTCGACGCCGTGGGCTCTGAAGAAAATGCTGGGGCATCTCCAGCTCAAATACAAGAACCCTATAGTCATGATCCATGAGAACGGTAAATTCCACTAACAGAAGTTTCAGCTACCCTAAAACATCATGATCCCAAGGAATCATCAACCTGAAATATCATGTCCTCAATGTTCATATTTACTAGGAGCTGCTGGGAAGAACGCCCCGGATGACGACAAGTTCAGGTCGCAGTACCTGCAGGACTACATCGAAGCGACCCTCGAATCGAGCAGGTACCAACACCATCCATTTTCATCTCAGCACAAGAGAAATATGACACTGAAATATATTGACACAGTTTATCTCACCGTTCTTTTTGTTGCTGGGTGATCAGGAACGGGTCCAATGTGCAGGGCTACTTCGTGTGGTCGTTCCTGGACATGTTCGAGTATATATTCGGCTATCGCATGGGTTTTGGCCTCTATGGTGTGGACTTCAACTCTGAGGAGAGGACGAGGTACCAGAGGCACTCCGCCAAGTGGTACACCGGCTTCCTCCATGGCGGCGAGCTCAGGCCGGTGGCTCTGCCCGGCAAGGCCTATTCCCAATGATCTTGTCACGCTTCTTCACGCTTCCGTTGCGCACGAAGAGGAAAATGCACGAATAAGCCTGGATGGTTAGGTGTTGTTTTTGGATGGAAATTGAAATTTGCTTGGGCAGTAGGGTGTATAGGCCTCTGCTTCTTTGGATTCGATTCTTCCTAATATATACTAGCCTATCCCAGTGCGGTGGCACGCCGCGCCTGTCGATGTGGTTATATACGCATTGTGTTTAAGAGTGTGACTATTTTGAAATAAGAGATTGTTATATGAAATTATGGATGTGGGAAAATAAGATGGAAAGCTGACCTCCGGTGTGAAAATGACAACAATGTGACAGACATAAAGTTGATGTAAAAGCATTGGCCCTTGCGAGCTGATATTTTTTTTGAACATTGGGTTAAATTGAAAGACAAAGTAAATGAGAGGAGTATGAAATAATTCCAAAGTAATGGTATATGAATATTCAACTCTTAAATCTGCGCCAATTCTCTCAAAATACCGAGTCTTCATGAACGCCATTTGGTGTTGTTTGACAAATTAACAGAACACAAAAAGCAATGGAAACATGCGCATTCTCACCTGGCGGTGATGGCTTTGTGCGTTCCTATGCGCAGTAGTAAGATGAACGCATTAGACGGTAGCACGAGATATTTACAACCGGTTTGTATGACGGTCAAATAGGTGTTTAGTCATCTTGTTCTATTTCGCCGGTTGTAGCAAATTTATTTTTTACCTAACTTTAGCTCTTTTGAAAGCAAGTTTTGTATCATAGACCTTTTGTGCGACATTTTTACTTAATAATATGGCTGTATGCATTATTCGGATGCGGAGACCAGGGTTATTCCTCCTTCTCCCAATTTTTTTTCCAGCACATTCAATTACATTACTTTGTGAAATAGCAGTAGACTGCAAGACGAATTCATAGAAGTGCATCTCATTTCAGGCACCATGATAACCTACATTGTCTGCCGGAAAGAACATATTGGCACAAGGTGCAAATTCACAAATAGATACAGGAAGTACGACTTTCACCTTCTTCCATTCAACTATTTGAACTCTGGAAGGCTTACGGTAGCCAACAACAACTTAACATCCATACATAAAGTGATAAGAAACTTGCCCCCTGAACTACAATTATAGGTTGATAAACTCACAAGGGGCGGAACAACAGTGCTAATAAGTGGAAAAAGTTGCACAAAATTGCTATTTGGTGCTAATGATTGAGAAAAGCTGCACAGAACTGGCTATTTGGCCTCGATGTATGCCTCTTTGCACAGAATAAGATGTTGGAGCAGCGTAAACGGAAAAAAACCGCAAGGGAATCAACAAAAAGAGAGTGGCCCAAATTAAAGATAATCTAGAACTCTTGTTCAATCATTAAGTCATATGTGTCAGTGACTACTGAAAAAAGTAATAGATGGGCAAGAGATACATCACCCATGTGGTAACTATAAACACAAAAACATGGGTTTCCAAAGCACCTTTCTAGAGACATTATGAATATAGGAAGCCCAGGTCTAGTGGCCAGCAAGACAGACAACATGGCAACTTCTTGGACGTAGATCCACTATTTCATAAGAGCATCTCCAACAACCGTGTCAAAAGACGCGCGCACGCTAAACTGCGCATTTAGCATGCGGGGGAACTTTTCGCGCGCTCCAGCGGAGACGGCAAACTAGCGCGCGCGGGAAAAGATTGCGCGCGGGGGAGAAAGCTGGCGGTCGCGCGTTAGATTTGGCGCACCGCTTCCGGCGCGTCCATAAATTGCGGCGCTCGCCACGCGCGCTCTACCCCGCTTCCTCGCCGCTTCAGCGCCCCGCCTCCGACACGCCATCACCGCGCCACCATGCTGCCGCGCCGCCGGGGATATTCGGGCTACCGCAGCGTCCACGAGCGCCCCTCCGATGCCTACTACGCTGAGATCTGGTCCGGCGACGTCCGCCTCGGCCTCGGCACGTTCAAGACAGCACGAGGCCGGCCGCGCGTACGATGCAGTGGCGTGGCGCCTAGAGAGGCCTAGCGCGCAGATGACCTTCCACGACGTCTACACACGCAAGCAGGCGCAAGCCGTCGCCCCTCCGCCTCGTCTTATAACAGACCAGGACCGTGAGGAACACCGTCGACGACAACGCCGCCTCCTCATCGTCAAGGAGGACGAGCGAGCCATGGCGGAGTGGCGCCGGCGCCACCCGGAGGACGTCACCAACGAGAACGCCTTTTGGCGGAGAGGACAGCAAGGCGCCGCGCGGAGCGGGCAGACAGGCGTCGGCGGAAGGCACTGGCCATATCACAGTGCGATCTCGTTAACGCTGGTGGAAAATCGTTCTTCTCGTCAGACAATGATTGTTGGGACGACGTGTGGCTCTCTACCTCGGACAACACCAACGAGGATGGTGATGAGGACTATTCGAATTAGGTTGTAGTTGCACCGTAGTTTTTATCTAGTTGCACCATAGTTCTTTTATCTATCTATGCTATGAACTATGTATGCATTGTGTGAAATATCTATGTATCGTTTCTATCTATCTATGCATATGCACCGTCGTCCAGAGTGTTTGTGCGAGAAGTCGCGCGCTGCATTTTAGGGCGCCTGCTGGAGCTACGCGCGCGCTAAATTTACCACGGCCGCTGGAGCCAGCGCTCACCGCCGCGCTAAAGCAGGCGATCGGCGCGCTGCAAACTGATTTTTAGCGCGCCATGCGTTGAGCGGCTGTTGGAGATGCTCTAAACAATATGCTTGACCCACATTTTTGAATTATTGCACTTGCGTGTATGTGATGGGAAACATTTGCATATTAGAAGCAGTGAAGAATTCAGCTAAAAGTATAGCTATGTTCTACTCCCTCTGTTCCACAATATAAAGTGTTTTTGCAAAAAAAAACATCTTATATTGAGGAAGTATTTTATATGCAATGCTCCTGTGTGGTTTTGTTACCGGGTTGGATACAGCCGAGCCGCGCTTCCTACATACTCCCTTCGTTCCGAATTACTTGTCTTGGATTTGTTTAGATACGGATGTATCTAGACTCATTTTAGTGCTAGATACCTCCGTATCTAGACAAATCCAAGACAAGTAATTCGGAACGGAGGGAGTAGTTTCGAATAACACAATCGAGCACAGCTGCGCCTCACGGCGTTGCAGTCGCAGCGACAGTGGATTGGTAGTAACGAACGTCGACGTGGGTGGAAACGGTGGTGGCCTCGGCCGACGACGCGCGTGGTGGACGTCCGTCTCTACGGGAATTAAGCTTTGCCCTGCTATCATCGGACCGGAAAGGAAACATGCGGCGGTCCCTTCATGTACTTGTGGTCATACGTGTGGCTCACATTCCGGGCGACCATGCCGCGAGCCAAATGCCGCACGAGCACACCGCCCCCGGCACCCGGAGCAAGGCCGAGGATGAGGAGGACGACGAGGATAGAGCGGAGTTCCTGCAAGATTAAGTGGAAACCCTGTACCCAGTGGCGGAGCTTCATGGAGGCCAAAGTGGGCCATTGCCTCCCCCCCCCCTAATCTAAGAATAATCTTATGTGTATTTTTAATTATTAGGGTTGAATATCAAAGATTTCTTAGAGTCCATTCATGACTTATCTTTTTCGTCCCCTCAACAATCTTTATCAAGCTCCGCCACTGCCTGTACCTGTCCATTCGGTGCACATGCAGCTTCTTCGTCGTCTTCTTTCTCGCCTTCTGATGAAAACTGTGTTGCAGGAATGGGCCGAACGCGCTGGGATACTTCATGTGGTCGGCAACCTCCGACTAAGGTATCGAGGACAGGGTGGCCGGTGAGTTTAGCATGGCTACTTCTAAACACTGTCGTAAAGCCAGGTGTGGCAAAGGGATGTGCCTTGGCGACTGAGGGTGAAGACTCTTTGCATGACTTCATCAAGCTGCTCAAAGGTCTCATGATCGTGACTCTAATCACCCAAGGTCTGAATCATGTAGTCAATACAAAGAGTATTGCAAAAGCCAACCAGTTGGTTAGCGTTGCTTTGGGGACAACCCTACAAGATGTTAGTCGCGAGCACGTGTTTTCTTCTCCGGTGCTTGTTATTTTGGGAAATGTCCCCTAGAGGTTTTGTGGGGATGTTTTGCTGTTGTTTTTTTCAGCATGAGATGAATGGTTTGTTGTGGTGTGCTATTTATGGTGTCCTCACTGATTGTTTGAGTCCTTGTAGGATTTTATTCTGCATGTATCGATTTTCGCTTGGTTTTGCCCCGCAGGTGCCAACAAAAAAGAAGAGCGTTCGGGCCCCACGGTTGGGGCACAAGGTGCCTGCCACGGATCCATGTCGCATGAGATATCGTGTGTGTATGTGTGTGTGACAGAAATGGCCCGTTGTCACATGTGAGTAAAGTTACATCCATGGACGAATGATTCTGTAAAAAAACATCCACGAAGGAATTAAGGGTGATCTATAACCATTGGTTAAATTAGGATGGGGGTGATTTTTTTATAAAAAAATTTTTGATCTATTCATCAACTATCAAGATAGTACAAAAAACATTAGAAATTTACATCTAAGTCCGTGGACCACCTAGTGACGACTACAAACACTGGAGCAAGCCGAAGGCACGCCGCCGTCATCGCACCTCCCTCGTCGGAGCCGGCAAACATTGTTATAGTAAACAGCCGGGAAGTCGTCGTGCTAAGGCCTCATAGGACCACGCACCAGAACAACAACCGCCGCCGATGAAGAGAAACATAGACCGAAAGGATCCAACCTGCAGACACACAGGCGTAGAGGAACAAAGACCGGATCCAGTCAGATTCACCGAAGACAAACGCCGACCGGATCCCACGAGATTCGCCGAAAATAAACCTCCACACGCCTTTTAACGATGCTTGAAACATCAGCGAGACAGGGGCTGGGGCGGGAAAGACCTTATTCCATCTTCAAGAAGCCGCCGCCGCCTCGTCTTCTTGAGCATGGCACAAACCCTAACAAAACTCAGAAAAACGTCTAAAAACGGAGCCCTCCCATCGGCAAGAGCCGAGATCCACCGTGCCTCCATGGTCCAAGGAGATGAGGCGGACCGGCGGCGCCGGCGAGAGGCAAGGAAACTCCGCAGGTGGGCAGAAGCGAAAGGTTATAACACATCAGGTTGCTTGAAAAAAAATTATATAAGACCAGGTCTCATAGTTAGTAGGTGAGATCTATCCTGATGGATGCCACGTGCCATTCACAAATCACAAAACATCTAATCTCTCCTCCTCCTGATTTTAATTGAGGGTGGGATAGATGCTTTGTGATTTGTGATTTTAAGCGGTGGTGATTAATTAGGGGTTCGGCTTAAGCTTTTCCTGCATGCACATTCATGTGTCACGTCACCTGCACCAGGTCCTCTGGAATTTTTTTAAAGTACTAGCATAGTAATACAGTATATTCCAAGAAATTCTCACAGGACGCCGTAGTCCGTAGATAGTTTTTAGAATTACCGTGTATAAGTGTGTACGTGAAGAAGACTAGTTTGAGTTCGTAATGCTTGAACTGAAACTGAAACCACACCTGCTGTCGGCCAACTGTCGCCACACGGCGGGGCTCTCCAAGGAAAAAGTTAAGAAAAAAGCGATAGGCGGGCCCCACGTTCCTTCTAGAAGCGGACCAGACACGAGAAGATCCCTCCCCCTGGAGAAGAGAGCGTATGGACGGGACGCTACAGTTGTCACGTTTACCAATTTGATTTGAGTTGGTCCTGTACTACGTACGTCCTGTCTCGTTCCGTCGATGCCCATCTGGGTGCGTCTGGGAGTGTCTTGAAGACACACCGCCGGACGAGAAAGACGGAGGGAAACGCAAGCAGGGCCACGTCGATCCTAGCTAGCTCTCATCGCTGGCTAGAGTTGCACCGTACGTGGAGCAAGTTCGTAGGCTAGCTAGCTAACTAGCATTGGCATTCAGAAGATTTGACTTGTTTGGATCAACTGGTTTTTAAAATTTAATTAACACAACAGAGTGCACGGCGTCGCCGTCGGAGGCAACAGAGTGGGCTGTTCGGTGATGGTCGACGTGGGCGGGACCGGTGGTGGTGGTCGGTCGACGGCGTGGTGGGCGTCGTACTGCGGGAAGCTCTGCTCTGCTATGCCGGAAAGGAAACGGGCGGCGGGTCTTCTTCCTGCCTCTGGCCGACCATGCCTGGAGACGTACGCCACACGCGCACACCGCTCGCGGCCATGCACGCCAAATGCCAAGGCTACGGTCGCACCGCGCGCGAGATCGTCGTCGGCGCCCGCCACGTGCCGCGCCCGGAGGGCCAAGTGTGTGAGTCCAGCGTCGCCTCGCCTGCCTGGCTGGCGGGTTGCGGCCGCGGCGGGTGTGCGTCACGGACGACGTGGCCGCCGTGCTCGGACGTAAGCAGAGGCGCGAGTGAGGACAGCGCGGCGCGTGACCGAGATGGAAAGGAAACGGCATATAAAACCCCGCGCGCCCGGCCGGGGCCTGCAGCCAGAGCCAAAGCCAACAAGAAGAAGAGAGAAGCCACCATCACCTCCAGCCTCCACGAGAGAGGGACCGCGGACGGAGCTAGCACTAGCAGGCGGGCCGATCGATGATGGCGGCGGCGAAGGCGCTCTCCTCCGTGCTCCTCCTCCTCCTGCTCGTCGCCGTCGCGACTCCGGAGGCGGCGGCGGCGACCATCACCAAGCGCGACTTCCCCCCGGGCTTCATCTTCGGCACCGGCTCCTCGGCCTACCAGGTGCGCCACCCGCCTCCCTCGGCCTCGCCGTCGCATGTATCGTCGTATCAACCAGTATAGATACCTCCGGTGGTTCTTCTGATTCGTGCGTGGGGATTTCTCCCCAGTCAAACAAATCGGTTGAATTGAATGAGATCACAGCTGAGCTGACGGTCAGACCAGCGCCAGTAGAGATAGCATGCCTTCTCCGTGATGAAAACAGATGCGGTACTAGTTAACCAAATTACCAGTAAACAGACAGGATTACACAAAGCCATACCTCCGGTCATCGCCCCTGCGCTGTTTCTTCCATTTCAAGAGAAAAGAACAATAGCACTGGCTATATGATCTTGGTGCAGGGCTGCCAAGTGCAGTGCGACGACGTGTGTCCGCGTTCGTCGCTATCCTAGCCATGAATTTCAATCTTAGTTCCAGAGAAAATTTCAGCACCAACTGAAATCACCGAAATTCAGTGATTTCGGTTTGCATTTCAGCCAAAAGGTCGAAATATTAGCCTGGGTTCAATTAAGTATTTAAATTTTTGACAAACATTTAAATTCCTGTGTATTACTGAAATTTCAATGAAATATTTTGGCCGAAACGTAAATATTACAGTGTTTGATGAATTTCATTGGTGAAATCTCACTGAAAGCGAAAAATCATGATCCTAGTTAGCACCAGCACCGACGCCTGCTATGCTCGTGCTGCAGTAGTCGCCGATCAATCCGTCTACACCACTTACTCGACCACACGTTCATACTGCACGAAACGGAAATGTCTCCTCTTGCCTTCCATTCCATGAAAAGTTACTGTCCTGGCTTTCCGCTTTCGTTCGTCTACCTCCCACGAGACCCCCTAAAAAGAAAAAGAAAAAAACTCCCGCGAGACTTTGGGCCACACGTGACGCCCGTCCTTTTAAAACAAGTGAGGAACGGACTGAGCCATCCGACGGATGGGCCAGGGCGCACGACAGTGCCATTTCAAGAGCAGTTTTTATTACGTACGTACAGTACTCTATGATACGCAACAGTTCATTACTCCCTCCCTAAACAAAACAGTTTCTTACTCCCTTCCCTATAAAGAAACAGTTTATTACTCCCTGGTCCATACCTATGAAGCTCAAACCGGTAGAGTAGCTTTTCGATTAAGGCCCTGTTTGGTTCATAAGTTTTAGGACTTTTTTTAATCCCAATTTATAAGTCCTAAGTCCTTAAAAAATCCCTATCTGTTTGGTTTCTAGGACTTAACATGGACTAAAAGACCATATTACAATTATAAGTCTCTTATTAAGAATCTCCATCACCACTTGCTCTCCTCCCACGAGGCTATCAACACGTTCATTGGCTGGTGGCTGTGCATGCGCGGCACCACCGATCATGCAGGGCATGGCACCAGGTAGCACTCGCTCCGTTTCTAAATATAAGTCTTTGTAGAGATTCTAGTATAAACCACATAGAGCGCAAAATGAATTAATCTACACTTTAAAATATGTCTACATACATTCTTATATTGTATTTCATTTGAAATATGTTGTAGTTCATTTAAAATGTCTAAAAAGACTTATATTTAGGAACGGAGGGAGTACATGCCAGCTTGGTCGTCGGCATCCTAGCAGCACCACTCAACTCAAAACCACATCTTCCATACAAAGAAATACAGTATATGCTCTATACATAAGAAAGCGAGACTTCACCCGCGACGGATACAAAGAAATATCTGTGCATTTTTCTTTCTTTCTTTTGCTTCACTGGCCTCTGATTTTTCTCGTCTCCATGGCTCCAAGCTACAGCCTACAGCCACCGTCCTCCTGCCCCTTCCTACCCTTCTCCTTCCCTTCTCCTTCGTCCTTTTCATCCGTCATGCGTTACGCATCCCATCGAAAGGAACTCAACACACCGTGCCATCCTTCACACGGATGGATGGAATAGTACGCGCATGGACAGGGAATTTCTGGCGCCAAAGGGTCTTCTCTTCTTGGGTTCTTCCTTCCTTCCACGTGTTCTCGCCCCTTCCCGCCATGTTTTTTTCTCTTAATGATCTGAAGCGTTCAATAAGTAATGTGGCGATCAATGCAACAGTAGCAGCTGAAGCTCGACAGACGAAAGGCGCGGCTGCTTAAATAACCTTAAACACCTGCTTAAATTCAGGGTCCGTCACTGACTGGGACATGCTTTTACTCCTTAGCATAAACCCATGTTAGCAACCACTCGCAAGCAGGGCGTCACAGCTCTTGCGTCCATTGCTTGGCCACCGATGCTAGCTAGATCCTCTTGTTTCCGACAACGACCTCTTCGTTTCGTTCCATAGTGGAGTACGTAACTATAAGCAAGTAAAACCAGCGTCATGTCTTCAGAAAACAACCTACCGGGCCGGGTGTCGCCTTCTCGCCACTTCCTCTCGTCGATTTCAGGTCACGTCACGTCACTGGGGTTTTAATTTCTCCTCCTTTGGCCGCTTCTTCTGCTTTGGCTGGAGCGGAAAAAAGTAATGTGCCTTTGATCGGCGAAAGCTGCAGATAGGTAGTGATGTTCGGTAGAATTGGAACCACAAATAGCCTGAAACCCCTTTCGCAAAAAATAAAAGTGAACAATAATAAATAGCCTGAAACTTCTCAATTCAGATCACACTCATTATTTGTTGTATTGTATGGAATACTCTGCTGACCTGAATATTCGGCTGATTTTTCCAGATCGAAGGTGCGGTCGCAGAGGACGGAAGAAAACCCAGCATCTGGGACACGTTCACACACTCAGGTTACTTCTACTTTCCCCATGACCTGCGCGTCCGAATCTGCCATGCGTTCTCCT
The DNA here is from genome assembly GCF_018294505.1 of Triticum aestivum. Taxonomy (NCBI): domain Eukaryota; kingdom Viridiplantae; phylum Streptophyta; class Magnoliopsida; order Poales; family Poaceae; genus Triticum; species Triticum aestivum. The sequence continues at coordinate 504,373,125 of NC_057806.1, read as the reverse complement.
ATTGTGAATTATAATATAACGTGGAGTTTCTAACATTCGCAGGCCATTCTGTCGATGGATCGAATGCTGATGTGACTGCAGATCAATACCATAAGTACAAGGTCAGTTTGTGAGACCAAGTGATGTTAAATGGATGATTTGTCAAACCAAGAAGTTGGTGTTAAATCTTACAGCTGATTTTGTGTTTGACAACAGGAAGATGTAAAGCTTTTGAGCGACATGGGCGTCGACGCATACAGATTTTCCATTGCTTGGCCTCGCCTTATTCCCGGTAAGGCCATACCGACAGTCGTAGTACAACCATTTGTCCTATACACTTGCTGAATAATCTGTTCCAGAAAAGTTGGCTAGGCACTTCACTGACTTTTGTTTGCAATCCATGAAGATGGCCGTGGAGCTGTCAATCCAAAGGGACTGGAGTACTACAACAATCTTATCAATGAACTCTTGGCTCATGGTATTTAATCCTTGGCAGACTGAATCCTTATCTGAAGAATAAAAATTCAAGAATTTTCAGATGCCCAGCTGCACACGAGTAACTCATGCATCTTTCTCTGCTTCATGCAGGAATTCAGCCTCATGTCACGATATATCATTTCGACTTCCCTCAGGCTCTTCAAGACGAATACAACGGGATGCTTAGTCGCAAATTCATGTACTTTCTTCTTGCCCCACTAATTAACATCATTACCGCAAGTGCCATTGCATGAAGAGATGAAGAAATAATGTTGCATTCTGCCTTATGTCACATGGTTGCAGAGATGACTACACGGCGTATGCAGAAGTGTGCTTCAAGAACTTTGGCGACAGGGTGAAGTACTGGAGCACTGTCAATGAGCCAAACATAGAGCCGATTGGCGGATATGATCAGGGTATCCTCCCACCACGGCGATGCTCATTCCCATTCGGCGCCCTCAGTTGCGACAACGGCAACTCTACCACAGAGCCATACATAGTAGCTCACCATCTTCTGCTTGCACATGCCTCAGCAGCGTCCCTGTATAAAGAGAAGTACCAGGTTAGGAACGAATGCCACCTTTTACTGAACCAACTGTTCATTTGGGATAGCCATTCTCACAGGTGTAATATTCCCTTCTATTTCTTGACAATCAGGCCAAGCAAGGAGGCAAAATTGGACTCACATTGCTCGGTTGGTGGTACGAGCCTGCGACACAAACACCTGAGGATATAGCAGCAGCTGAAAGGATGAATGACTTCCATGTTGGATGGTCTGTTCTCCTCTAGACATCAAGTTTCATAGAAACGGCTATAATTTGAGTGTAACAACAGCTAAAGATAATGTGATCATGGCACAGGTATATGCATCCGTTGGTCCACGGAGATTACCCCCCGGTGATGAGGAAGAATGTTGGGTCCAGGCTACCATCATTCACCGGCGAAGAACTGAAGAGGGTGCTCGGATCTTTCGATTTTGTCGGATTTAACCACTACATTGCGGTATATGTGAAGGCTGATCTTAGCATGCTGGATGATGAGCTGAGAGATTACATGGGTGATGCAGCAGTGCAATATGACAGTAAGCATTCTAATAACCTAGTCTTGTCATGTGTTATATATGCCACAGTAGTGCAATGAGAGAAATGAATTAACCTAACTCCTCTGCAAATGTATTCTTGCAGTGCCATTTTTGAAGAAGAACCAGGTATTTGACGATACAATGCATTTCATCCCTAATAATCAATTTAGTTGGGAAATGAACTTTGTTCCCAACATAACTAAATCATATGTGTGTCTGTGTGGCTAAAATTAAACTGTAACAGCTCCTGTTTGGGTTGAAAAGCGATTTCATGACATCGACACCGTGGGCTCTGAAGAAAATGCTGGAGCATCTCCAGCTCAAATACAAGAACCCTATAGTCATGATCCATGAGAACGGTAAATTCTACTAAAACAGAAGTTTCAGCTACCCTAAAACATGATGATCCCAAGGAATCATCAACCTGAAATATCATGTCTTCAATGTTCATATTTAATTATCAGGAGCTGCTAGCATTGCGGATCCTTCTGCTGGGAACGCCCCCGACGACGAGTTCAGGTCGCAGTACCTGCAGGATTACATCGAGGCGACCCTCGAATCCAGCAGGTACCAACACATTCATCTTAGTACAAGAGTGACATGACACCCGAAACATATTGACACAGCTATCTGACCATTCTCCTCTCTGTTGCTGGGTGAGCAGGAACGGGTCGAACGTGCAGGGCTACTTCGTGTGGTCGTTTCTGGACGTGTTCGAGTATTTGTTCGGCTACCGCATGGGCTTCGGTCTCTACGGCGTCGACTTCAACTCCGAGGAGAGGACGAGGTACCAGAGGCACTCCGCCAAGTGGTTCACCAGCTTCCTCCGTGGCGGCGAGCTCAGGCCGGTGGCTCTGCCCGGCCAGGCCTATTCGCAGTGATTTGGCACACTTCAAGATTCTGTAGCCCACGAAGAGGAGAATGTACGAATAAGCCTGGGACTGGGAGGATGGTGGGGTGTTGTTTTTGGATGGAAATTGAATTTTGCTTGGGCAGTAGGGTTCATATATAGGTCTCTGCTTCTTTGGATTGGGTTGATCCTAATATATACGTATGTTGTATTCATGTATATGCGGAAAATAGTAATATGTCGATATACAAGATGTTGGATCTAGTCAGCAGTTCGAGATCGAAATCACGTACCTGCATTTAAATAGAACCTGCAATGCTGCAAAATCTCAATTTTCATTCAATAGTACTCCCTCTGTCAAGAAATATAAGAGCGCTAAAGCCAAACTTGGCAGGTCTGTTGCCACTATCATCTTGCCAGAAAGGGAAACGGCTTCAGTGCGGAAGAGAATGGAGCCCGACATTGGGAGGGACGCTCTGGAGTCGACCTGTAGGCCAGATTCCAACACTGGGAGTGGTTTAGAACAGAAACTGTATGTGGTTCAACTATCACGAAAGGGTCAGACAGATTTGTCGAACAAAAAAAAAAACTCATCCCGGCGGGGTGGCGCTCTATAAAATAACATCGGTCCTAGCGCGGCGGTGGCCGTGGCCGTGGTGCGGCCACCACCAGCGGGTGATGGCCGGCCTCGAGCTCAGGCAGGTTGTCGTTGGCGAACGCACTCAAGGTGCTCGAGAAAATGCTGCTGCCGTATTAGAGACATGGGAGGGGAGAGAAAACAGGTGACACATCTGCTGTGCGTGGGTATGGGTGAAATGTCTCCGATTTGGAATCCATGATTGGATTCATCTCGACAAAAGAGAAAGATGGGGACCTGATGTCGGCTTCCTGTGCAATTTTCCTTATCCTTAATTAAACAAAAGCAGTTCACTAAAAAAGTAGCCTGTGTATCTGGGACTTTTTCAGTCGAGTACAGGTACAGCTGCACCGCTAGGCTTGGAAGTCGCAGGATCAGTGGGTCGACGTGGCCGAGAGCGGTGGTCAGCCGACGTGGTGGGCCTAGCCCCCACAGAGCGGCTCTCGCTGCTCGCTTGCGTGCGGCTCCGTCCACTCTGTCTGGCGTTACACGCAGCCGGTCCGGCGAGGTCACCGGTCAGGAGGCCAGATTCCTTTTCTTCCGACGGCCGACCACGACGCTGACGCCAGTCCTATACCACACATACACACGCACTCGCAGCCATGCCATTCCCAAGCCTTAGCGGCCGCAGAGCACCGGGAACGGCATATAAAGAGACCATCACCCAACATCAGTTCATCACCCACCACCACCGCCGAGACAGCGCGCAGTGCCGGTGAATCGACGACAGAGCTAGCAGCAGCTGTCTATATATAGGCGATGAGGACAGCCGGCCGGACGCCGGCGACGAGGGCGATCTCCTGCGTCCTTCTCCTCCTACTCGCCGTCGCGTCTCAAGGGGCCGCCGCCGCGGCCATCACCAAAGGCGACTTCCCCCAAGGGTTCGTCTTCGGCACCGGCTCCTCCGCTTACCAGGTACGCGGCGCACTGCTATGCCACTCAGCTCACGCCGGCCAGGCCCGGCCACCCGCCTCGCCCTAGCCCTCGCCCTCGCCGTTGCATGCATCGTACTAGTATATCGCCGGTGGTTCGTGCGTCCTAGGGATTTCTCCTGTCGCAGCTGACAGCCACACGAAAATCTCCGTAATTGAAACAGACAGAGAAACTATGTTTTTGAATTTTTCAGAGAAACTATGTAACCTAGTACAAATTTCTCCATCAGGAAACAAACGTACTTGCTTCTGTGCTATTAGTATCAAGAACAGTACTACTAGTGTACTACTCCCTCCGTTCCGAATTAGTTGTCTTAGATAAAATTTTCTAGATACGGATATATATCTCGTATCTAGACAAATCTAAGATAACTAATTAGGGACGGAGATAATATTTTTATCTTTATCTTTGTGCAGGGCATGGAATTGCTGCCAAGTGGCACATGCTGACTTGTTGGTCGATGTCCTCTATTTATTTATTTTTGCGGGCAATATCTAGCATCATCATCTCTCTCAAAATAAAATAAAAAACGTTCATACATGCAAGCATCGAAAGATCTCCTCTTTATTACTCCCTCCGTCCCACAATATAAGCTATGCTAGCTTGCAAAAACGTCCTATATTATAGGACGGAGGGCCTTCTAAGGAAATATTAGAGGGGTTGCATTTGCATACCGTGTGCCGGTGTGCGGTTTTCCCTTTCCTTGTGTCATTTTCCTGCCCCTGGCCTTCCCTTTTTTCTTCACCAGCTGCTCCTTGCCTTTTTCTCGACGACATTTTCGGTCACACGTGACACGTCCTATATATATTGTTAAAGTGAACTGAGCCATCAATCGGACGGGTGGAACAGGGCGCGCAACAAAGTAACGGACGTGAAATTTCCGCGGCCAAAGAGCATTTTTTCTCTTTTCTTTCCACGTGTTCTGGCCATGTTTTTTTTCCTAATCTGATCAGAGGCGAATGAACAATGTGGGCATGTGGCGATGCTGGATAACTAATGTTTCATTCCTGAGTATACTTGTACTTGTGTTGATGCAACAGCAGGGTGGTCCAATGTCCAAAAAAGTCAAAACTGTGGAAGTAGTTCATGACGTGCAGTTGCTTAAATTCAGGGTCCAACACAAAGCTTTCTTTCTAATGTCATATCCCTAAACTCGATCCAAGTTACGCAACCAATTTCTTTTGGTAGTTTTGCAAAAAGACGTGGTGGTTTCAGTTAAATGAAATCGGAGAGGATGCTCCCTTTATTATAAAAAAAGTAATAAAAAGTTAAGCAACCAGTCACAGGCACAAAGCTTTCTTTCTAACGTCATATCCCTAAAGTCAATCCCAGTTAATCAACCAGTTTCTTTTGGTAGTTGTAAAAAGACGTGGCGGTTTCAGTTAAATGAAATCGGAGAAGATTCCTCCTTTTATTATAAAAAAAAGTAATAAAAAGTTAAGCAACTAGTCACAGGCAGCCTATGCTTACACTCTGTTCCTGCCAACGACGTTTTCGTCCCATAGTCTTTCAGAAAACAACCCAAATGCCATTTCCTCACCAATTTCTTTCGTCGACTTCATTTCGACGTCACCAGGCTAATTTCTCTTTCGACTTCTTTCTGGTTTTGGCTGGAGCGAAACAGAGCATCTTAATAAGTGAAAGCTGCAAATAGGCGGTCATGTTTGCAGGATTGGAACCATAAATATCCCAAAGCTCTCAAGACTCTAGAGTGGAGGGAGAAAAAAAATAGCGGTCCATCTTATGTTGCTACGGGTTAGGACCTGAGAGTCCAGACAAGGGTAAACACTAAGAAAAAGGGGTCCAAATAATAATAATAATAATAATAATAATAAGAGAAAAGTATACATTTCGTCCCTCAATTTTTAACGGAGTCTAGATTTGGTCCCTCAACTCCAAAATCGGACAACTTGCACCCTTAACTTCTGAAACCGGACAAGATTCATCCCTGGTCATGGTTTTGGTGCCGTCCCACCCTGGTTTTGACCGTTCCGACTCAAATTTGCCTACCATTTCCAAGTACGTGAACCTTTTTAAAATTCGGTTACTTTTTTCAAATACGTGAACCTTTTTAAAATCCGGTTACTTTTTTCAAATACGTGAATCATTTTAAAATTTGTGTACTTTTTTAAAATCTGCGTAGTTTTTCCAAGTTCATGTACTTTTTTAATTATGCGTATTTTTTTAAAGTTCATCTAGTTTTTTTAAGTTCATTTTTTAAATTGATGTACCTTTTCATATTCGAGTACATTTTTTTGGAAAGAGTTCATGAATTTGAAAAGTTTATGCGAACCGGAAAAAAGTACGGGGATATGGACTTTTTTTACGCAAAAATATGTGGATTTCAAAAATTATTTCAGCTTGAAACAAGTACGTGAATTTCAAACAAAGTTCATGGATTATCATAAAAGGAACACATATTATAAAAGTATGCAAATTTCAAAATAGTTCGCTGATTTGAAAAAAAGTATGTTTATTTTTGAAAAAATACGCGAGCTTGATAAAATTACGTAGAGTTGAAAAGTGTATGTGAATTTTAAAAAGTTCACGGACATAAAAAAATTACACAAATATGAGTGAGCACCGGTCAAAACCGGGGTGAGTCAGCACCAAAACCGGTCAAAACCGTGTCCAGGGACGAACCTTGTTCGGTTTCGGTAGTTGGGGGTGCAAGTTGTCCGGTTTTGAAGATGAGGGACCAAATCTAGACTTCACCAAGAGTTGAGGGACGAAAAGTATACTTTTCTCTAATAATAATAATAATAATCATTAGAGAGAATGGTCAAAACTAACTGCCTTTGCTCTTAAGGCTCTGCTGTCTGAAATCAGAATTCAGATAACAAGTTTATATAAAATACTTTGTTGTGCGTACCGATCTGAATATTTGGCTGGTTCCAGATTGAAGGTGCGGTTGCAGAGGACGGAAGAAAACCCAGCATCTGGGACACATTCACACACTCAGGTTTATTCACAGGCTCCCCCACGCCCTGTGGGCCTGAATCTACCACGCATTATCGCATTGCGAATTGTAACATGGAGTTTTAACGTCCACAGGCTACTCTGCTGATGGAGCCACTGCTGATGTGACTGCAGATCAGTATCATAAGTACAAGGTTAGTTTGTGAGACCAAGTGATGTTAAACAGATGAATTTTCAGAACAAGAATTGGGTGCTAAACTCACTCGGATAAACAACCAGGAAGATGTAAAGCTTTTGAGCCAGATGGGCGTGGACGCGTATAGATTTTCCATTGCCTGGCCTCGGCTTATTCCTGGTAAGGTCATACCGACAGTATTAGTAAAAGCACCACATGTATTAAATAATGTGTTTCAGAGAAGTTAAGAATGGCACTGAACTGACTTCTGTTTGCAATCCATGAAGATGGCCGAGGAGCTGTCAATCCAAAGGGACTGGAGTACTACAACAACCTTATCAATGAACTCCTGAGTCATGGTATTTGATCCTTGGCATACTGAATCCTTCATTTACGAATGAAATTACAAGATTTCCAAATGTCCAGCTGTGCAGAGATAAATCGTGCATCTTCCTGTGTTTCCTGTAGGAATTCAGCCTCACGTGACGATATATCATTTCGACTTCCCTCAGGCTCTTCAAGATGAATACCATGGGATGCTTAGTCGTAAATTCATGTAATTTCTTCTTGCCCTATTATTCAATGTCATTAGTGCAAGTGCAATTTCATAAGGGAAGAAAAAAATAACGGTCCTTCTTACCTTTTTTGTCACATGGTTGCAGAGATGACTACACGGCGTATGCAGATGTGTGCTTCAAGAACTTTGGTGACAGGGTGAAATACTGGAGCACCGTGAATGAGCCAAACATTGAGCCCATTGGCGGATACGATATAGGATTCTTTCCACCACAGCGATGCTCCTCCCCCTTCGGCATCAATTGCAACAATGGCAACTCTACCACTGAGCCCTACATAGTAGCTCACCATCTTCTGCTTGCACATGCCTCAGCAGCGTCCCTGTATAAAGAGAAGTACCAGGTTAGGAACAATGCCACCTTTTACAGAACCAACATGTTCATTTGAGATTAGCCATTCTCACATGTGCAATATTCCTTCTTATTTCTTGTTAATCAGGCCAAGCAAGGAGGAAAAATTGGACTCACATTGCTCTGCTGGTGGCACGAGCCTGCGACACAAGCACCTGAGGATATAGCAGCAGCTGCAAGGATGAATGACTTCCACATTGGATGGTATGTTCTTCTACAGTTCAAGTTCAACAAGGACAGCTAGAATGTGTGTGTAACTACAGCTAAAGATCTTGTGATCATGACACAGGTTTATGCATCCATTGGTACATGGAGACTACCCCCCAGTGATGAGGAAGAATGTTGGGTCCAGGCTACCATCTTTCACTGCTGAAGAGCTGAAGAGAGTGCTTGGGTCTTTTGACTTTGTAGGATTTAACCACTACGGTGCCGCATATGTGAAGGCTGATCTTAGCAAACTGGATCAGAAGCTGAGAGATTTCATGGGTGATGCAGCCGTGAAATATGACACCAGTAAGAACATGTGTTATATGTGCCATAATGCAATGAGAGGAATGAAACCTAACTCTTCTGCAAATGTATTCTTGCAGTGCCATTTTTGAACTCAAAGAACCAGGTATTTTATGATACAAGTCATTCCATTACTAATCAGTTTAGTTTGAAAATGAACTTTGTTCCCAATAAACTAAATCATTTGTATGTCTGCATGACTAAAATTAAATGCAACAGCTCCTCTTTGGGTCGAAAATGGGTCTGATGTCATCAACAGCGTGGTCTATGAGGAAAATGCTGGAGCATCTGCAGGTCAAATACAAGAACCCTGTGGTCATGATCCACGAGAATGGTAAATTCTACTGACCGAATTTCAGCTACCTTAAAATGCATGATTCTGTAAGGTCATCAACTTTTGATCACTCATAAATCTGAAATATGTACCATTTCGTCAATGATCATATCCATCAGGAGCTGCCAGCATTGCTGATCCCTCCAGTGGGAACGCCCCTGACGACGAGTTCAGGTCGCAGTACCTGCAGGATTACATCGAGGCGACCCTCCAATCCAGCAGGTACCAACACCATCCATTCATCTGAGTAGAGGACACCTGAAAGAAACTCATGCAGTTTGCTCACCATTTTCCTCTCTGTTGCTGGGTGGTCAGGTACGGCTCGAATGTGGAGGGCTATTTCGTGTGGTCATTCCTGGACGTGTTCGAGTACCTCTACGGCTACCGCATGGGCTTTGGCCTCTACGGTGTGGACTTCAGCTCCAAGGAGAGGACGAGGTACCAGAAGCACTCCGCCAAGTGGTTCGCCGGTTTCCTCCATGGTGGTGAGCTCAGGCCGGTGGCTCTGCCCGGCAAGGTCTATTCCCAATGATCTTGACGCTTCTTCAGGCCTTCATAGCCAGCAAAGAGAAGGATGCACGAATAATCCCGGATAGTTGCGTGTTAATTTTGGATGGAAGTTGAATTTAGCTTGGCCAGTAGGTTTTACAGGTCTCTGCTTCTTTGGATTCGATTGTTCCTAATCCTATGTATATGTTTATGTCGATGTATATGCTAAAAATATTAATACATTGCTACACAAATTGTCGGGTTTAGTCATTAGTCAGTGAGTAAAATCACATACCTGAATTTAGACAGTATCTGCGAAGTCTCAATTTTGGTTTCAGTGGCATATACATGGGCTGTAAAGATGAAGGAGCCACATACATGTGCCTGATATTGTCGCAATGTCCAGATGACCAAACAAAGGTAGTGCCTCCCTGCTACAAGCATAATCCAAGAGAAACAGCAGCAGCACTCATTCAGCATTCTCTCATAATAACTGATTCAGTATTCTGGTACAGTGATCAGAACTATTCATGCAGCAGCCAATAACTATTAAGCCAGTAAAATCATGATTTGTCCAGACTAGCACACAGAATATGACGCCGGCGCCGGTGCCAGTGCTTGACAGAATATGACAACAATCTGACACTGAAGATGATCTCCAAATGTAAGTGCTTGTATGGTCAACCAACAACAAATCAAGCCCAGCTACAACCAATACATAGTTAACACAGACATGACTAATTCTGCACAATCTTCACTAGCAACTAGATACGAATTGTTGCTACCAGTCATCAGGATTACTTGTTCTCTCCTATTTATTCTGCTGTCAAATAAATGTCTTCTCTCAGCGTGTGATTGGTTCTGATATATGTGGGATCGGTTCACACATGAGGCTTCTAAGCAGCTCCGGCTAACTACGAAGAAAACAATAATATCAGTAATTCTGATTCTCATTACTCACCCAGACGAAGATTAAGCTGTAAATTCTCAGCTAGTTCCAAACGTAAAATCTGGCAACATAGTTACAGAGTTTATTGGATGTGCACATCAAACAATGCAGATGCTGGGGGCATCGCTTCCTTTCTATAAAAAAAAGGGTTATGGAGTCAATGCTCGAACCTTCCCAGGTAAATCAGTTTAGCAAAAATATCAGATGGAAACTACTCCCTCCGTTCCAATTACTCGTCGCAGAAATGGATGTATCTAGAACTAAAATACATCTAGATACATCCATACCTGCGACAAGTAATTCGGGACGGAGGGAGTAACAAACAGAGAGAGGTAACACGAGGCACAAAATTGGAAGAGGCGTCTGTAGATTTGTACTGATAGTCTGATACTATACTGTTTACATAGTCTTCAGTTTCCATCAGGTGACAACAGCTTGGTAAATACCTCCAGATAGACGGCCAGGATGACTTGGCTAAGTGGGGAAGAGGATTATACTAGGGACCAGGGGGTGATGCAAACATGTAGTAGGTTGAAACTTCTTACATGATGAAAACATCAACAAGGGAAATCTAATCTACGCAACAAACTGAACATCCAGTCTCTGACAAACTTATCCTAACTGACAAGAATCAGAAGAAGAAAAATAAGATCACGGTGATCCTACCGTCTTAAATGGCAACATCCTCCACCAGAATAAAACACCGAGCCCCCGAATTATCGTGCCGCAGTTGCCTATCATGGCATGTGAGGACATAAAATGTTCAAGTACATAGCTAATATGACTAAATCGAGGATATGAAAGATTATTGGTCTAAATGTCCACAATGAAATAGAGACTGAAAATTATATATTCTTCTAGTATGACAAAGTGTTGTTCCAACAGGTGCCTTAAAATAGGGCACCCACAAGAAGACGACCATGATGTATTTTGCAACACCTGTTTTAGGCATCTATTAGAGTTGGGAGGTTTTTGGTGTTGTAAAAAAGCACTTTTAGGTGGCAAATTTTGCTCCAACCACAGTTTAGTGCCTTATTATAGGGCACCTATTGGAGATGCTCTAAGAAGTAGGGCCAGGAGATAGGAGCTAGATCGCGGTTGCCCTCAAAATATGATCTACCGTAGGTGGTGACATCTGAGGAACATATGTGCATGAGAGAACTATATGATTCTCTCTGGGACTTTGGTCCTTGAAAAAGAATACAAAACGTGCAAGAAGAAACACAAGTGGTCACATCCAATAAAATACCACATAATACGCAGCTTGTTTACAACTGAAACAAATTTGATCCCAATCTACTAGATAGGTCGCAAACAGCTTAAATACTAGGAGGATACACAGTTTGCAGGATTATATCAAAATGTTGATAAGGTAATAAATAAATAAACATGTACGTATCAGAAGCAAAATGCACATCACGGGTTCAATTAACACATTATGGTAGCTTATCTGATAGGACAATTAGGTGATGTACTGCTTGACATTTCAGTTCCATCATCTCTACCACCAGCTGCCCAGTCTACAAGCAAAAGAAAACAAATAAAATAACCAAAAAATCCATAAAAAATTAACACAGAAAGAGAGGGTGAAGGTGCAACAGTTACGACTTGCATCAATTTACCACTACATATCATGTAACCTGAGCAGATCGCTAGCTTTTGACTCAAGGTTAGGAATAGGTCAATAAAGCCATATATAGTACCTATTAGAGCACACTTTCTCTAAACAAAACGAATCATTCCAAACAGTAATGATCACCTACCTACTAATAAAGCCATTTTCAGACTGTTGAGCCAATCAAAGGAAATGAGTTTTCCAGAACTACTCTGGAGTGAAGTTATTCCATGCTAAGTCAGATGCACTAATGGTAATATTCTTGAACGAATACATTCTGGTGGAGAAAAATATCTCGACTGCTTAAGTTTGAATACCTTATAGTAAGTAAGTAAATAAAAACATAATGAACTATAGACAAGAGACAGTAATAAAAATAATTCTGCTTTCACATGGTCCAATGAAATATATACAAACATCACCATGAGTTCAGAAACTGAGGAAGCAAGTATATTACTTATGCATGAATTGCTAGGCAACCTTTAACCACACAACAAAAGTTAATTAGTGTTTGTTACTATTGCAATGCAAGGGTCGGCTATTACCTGCAGCATAAAAGCTTGTGTAGGGAAAATAGGTGAAGATGGAGTTGAACTGGAATCGGTTATTGAACTGCATTGAGTCGAGTTGAATCATGAAAGAACCACTAGATGTCCCCAGAAATATCACATAGTGATCCTCCTCGTACCCATGTATCCTGGTCCAGAAGACCTGGACGGACTGTCTTGGCCAAAGGTGCATTGTCAGTTCAATGGTTTTCTGAAGGACCCATGTAGCAACATCATCAGAACTGACCTTCCGCTTCCATAACTGCATGGTCAGTTCTGTCAAGATGATGAGTCCAAGACTACTTTCCTCTGTCCGCATGATCTGATAGTCAGAACAACCGTCGTCTACTGGCTTCTCAATTGTAACAAGCTTCTGCATTTTAAAATCAAACTCAAGAATGCAACCTTCAATCTGGCAACACCACCAGTAAAGTGCATTCCCAACCAGGACGCTGGACTTTCTCCAAGAAAACAATGTTTACCAGTCTTTAGTCGTTGAGATAACATTTCCCCATAGGCCAGACCTGGATTTGTAGAGGCACACAGATAGACTTGCGTGGTCTTGGCCACCTCGCACCAAAGCCAATTTAAAAGAGCTCAAGCCACAATCACCGTGCACATGGCCAGGGTCGTCATCACCAGCAGCGCAGAGCACCGCCGCGCATAGGATCTCCCTCTCTCTAGCGTTGCCGAACTCTGGTGGAAAAGCTACTCGGTGCTGGCGACCGGAGATGGGGTTCCACACGACGGCCTCGGGTTGTTTCTTGTTGAGGAAAAGGGCGAGGCCGTGATGGCATTCCACGAAGTCCAAGTCCAACCCCTCGTCGCGGCAGCGCTGCGGCAGGGAGAAACGCGCGGCCGGGATGCGGTCGGGCGAGTCCAGCGTGGGAGTGAAGACGTAACCGACATCTTGGTCGAAGTAGAAGCAGCCGAGGATTGGGGGCTTCCGGTGGTGCGCGCGGAAGCGGCGGCGGAAACCCGGATCCGAGACGAGGCGGCGCCAGCGCTTGCAGACCACGGAGGCGCGGAGGAGGGAGGACGGTTGCGGGGGGAGGAGGAGTAGGATCTCACGGAGGAGGTCGTCGTTGTCCAGCGGCGGCGCAGGCGCCGGGAACGGCATGACGGGGGACGCGAGACGGCGGCGGCGGCGGACCATGGAAACCTCGCCAATTTCTCGTTTGGAGGGAATGGTTTAGCCGGCTTGAGATTCGCCCCCTTGAAAAACTGTACCTTTTTTCTTTTTCTTTTGGGACCCTTTTGCTATTATTGTAAACTTTGCTATTTTTGAAGCAAGTCTTTATACAGTACGGTATTTTTTTTAGGACAGTCTTTTAGAGTAACTCTAGCAGATGTCGTATATTCTTGTCCCACAAAAATAGTTTACGGTTGCCTCTAAAATGAATTTATGGTACTGCGCGCGATCGAGTGGAACAGATGCCATAAATCCGTACCGCAAAAACTCCGCAAATCCGTTTTAGTTGAGACAAAATCATTATTTTGAACAATATAATTTAAATAAAACAGCAATATAAATCAAACTTATTAATGTTTTAACATAATACAATACAATAATCCTCTCAATTGCAACCAATGTTCAAATCTGAATAATTAAAACAATAACGACATGATCCTGAATTAAAAGAATTGTTCAAATCACAGATGAATACAAATAAGATCAAATAAATAAAATGAGAGTCTATCTTCAATACAGTTACCGCTGGTGCTCAATGAGATCATTGGGGACTTGGGTCTATGTGGCATTGTTTTCAATCTGCCAGTATATCTCGAAAAATGCAATGATCTCATATTGGTTCCTAGCAGGTTTTGACACGGCTACCTATCAATATTTTCATAGAAAAACTGTAGGTTTAAATCTCTTTCATCCTCAATGATCATGTTGTGTAGAGTTACACATGCAATCATGATATTTGAGAGGGATTGCTTATCCCAGAAACGAGCAGGACCTCAAGCAATAGCAACCCGAACTTGCAACACACCAAAATGCCTCTCAATATCTTTTCGGTGTGCTTCTTGTGCTTGGGCAAAAATAGTTTAAGTGCTGCCTTCTGGCTTACTAATTGTCTTTCCAAATATTGCCCACGAAGGATAAATACCGTCGGCAAGATAATACCTGGTATAATCGTTGCCCATTGACTATGTAGTTGCAAGCCGAAGCTTTTCCACTAGCTAGCTGCGCAAAAACATGTGATCTATGCAATACATTGATATCATTGAGAGACCTCGGCAATCCAAAGAAACAATGCAAATCCAGAAGACATGTGAAGCCACGGCTTCAAGCACAATAGTGGGTTTATGTTGATGGCCAGTGTAATGCCCGACCCAAACCTTCGGGGGATTCTTCCACCTCCAATGCATGCAATCTACACTCCCAAGCATGCCCGGTTGTCCTCTTTTTTCATTCATCGCCATCAACTATTTTGTGTCCTCATTGGAAACTTGGAGGTACTCGGGACCAAATACCCGGATCAATGTCTTGGCAAACACCCTCATGCATTTGAGCGTGATATCTTCTCCCATGCGAAGATACTCATTGGTGTAAACGTTGGGAATGCCATATGCTATCACTCTCATTGCCGTCGATATTTTTTGGTATGCACTAATTCAAGCAAATCAACCGCATTCCTCTAGCAAGTGAAGAAGCAGACAATTTTGCTCACAAGCTTCAACAATGAGAACAAAAGAGATCTACACATTCAGTAACTCCTACGGAAGAGGTGAGCCAGATAGGTTGGTATCTTGGCTAGTCTCTCATGAGCATTTTGTGGTCGAGAGCTCGGTTGCGCAAAATGTAAAGACGGCAAATTGTCGATCCGTGGTGCTTCTTCTTCTTGTCGGCTTCAAATTCTTGGATGAGATGCAACAAGAGGAGGTGTCTGGCATCGTCGTCCAAAAGCATCTCCTCTATGTCAGAATCATCCGACTCCGATGGCAAGGATGATCACATGTGGGACCAAATACTAATAAACAAATACACTACTATTCAAGTGAGACCAACATGCACAAATAACAAATGCATAAACACGACTCCAACTCAGTATAATGCTCTTGTTTTTTCCTTCCCAACCAAGTTATTTCTATTTTATATCACGGAAAAAGAGAGTGAACAAATTGTAATTCCAAAATAAAGATAGACCTTGTCCTCCGAACCGATCCACGACATTGTGCAAACAACTTACCGATTTTTATTCTCATATGTTTCAATATTCGAAATGTTGTGTCTGTAAAGGACCATGGTCACTAAAGATTCTCCAATGCATGACACACAATTTTTTTGTGTTTTTGTTATTTTTAATACTGAACCGCGAGCAAAAGCCGCATGAGACCAACATATTTTGACGATTTTCTAAGCGACTAACCTAACTTCTCGTATTTTATAGTTTCGTAGCAAAGCATGGGCATTGTGTGCTGGTATCAATAAAAGGAACATTTACAGTATAGCAAATATCAGACATAACCAACAAACACAGAGAGGCAACACTAGGCGCACAAGTAAGAGGACTTTGTAGATTTGTACTGATACATACCCTGAAATTTCTCTCAATGCCACATAGCCTGAACTTTTGTTGTTTACATAGTCCTCAATTTCTGACAGGTGGCGACAGCTTGGTAAATACCGCCCGCAAGATGGCGGGGATGACTCGGCTGATTGCGGAGAAGATTAGATGACCAGGAGGATCAAGGAAACAAGTAGTAGGTTGAAACTTCCCACATGATCAAACATCAACAAGGGGAATCAAACTGATACCTGCATACTTCAGAGACAAACTTCCAAACTACGAACATTCAGCAGGTAGTAGGTTGAAACTTCCCACATGATCAAACATCAACACGGAGAATCAAACTGATACCTACATACTTCAGAGACAAACTTCCCAACTACGAACATCCAGAGAAAAAAAAACAAGATCACAGTGATCTTGTCCTATTAAATGTGTGGAGCTGCGCGCCTTATCCGAAAAATCAACCCTCCTGTGATCCTGCGCATCACCAATCCAGTACTCCCTGATTTTGTGTGCTCATTAAAGCCCGCATCAACATTTACCTTTATCACATTGATATCCAGGGGTGACCAAGCTTGCCTCGCCCGAGCTGGGGCAGCTCTCGTCGGTGTGGCCAGATCACAAGCAGTTAGCCCATCGAATCGATGCTTGTACTGTTCTGTCATCCTCTCCATGCCGATGATTATTTCTTATCAGGTAGTCAGGTACAAACAAATGAACTCATTTGCAGCAGAACTCTTGAACAGAACTATATTTTTTATTCATACTCGTATTTCATAACATAAGGTATACACATGTAGTTTTTGATTTCACAGATTTGTGGTTAACGGAAAAGATGAGTAGACATAAATACTATCTTGCGGATAGAAAGAACTATATATCTGTATGCGAGCTAAGCCTCCAAATGTGCAAATCAAGTTACTTCTATAACATTTAAGATGGTTCAAATCTAGGTATAACTGTGTTTGGTACTTTGGTCAATTTTATACTGTTGTGTAGTTTATGAGAAGATGAGCAACCATAGATATATACATCTGAAGTTAGCTATATCATCACTCATGCCAACATCAAAAGATTTGAGACAGCAGAGCTTTCCTCTCGCTTTCACTTGGTCCAATTATAATATAATAACAATCACCATAAGTTAATCAAATTGACTGGAAACAAACTACTCTATAATTTATGCATGAATGGTTAGGCAACCCTTAAGCACAGCAGCATTACAGCAACCACACAGCAAAAGATAATTGGATTGTGTTACTCTTGCAATGTAAGAACCGGCTATTACCTGCGGCATAAAAACTTTTGTAGGGAATGTAGGTGGTGTTGATATCTTTTCTTTCTGGAGGTGTGGTGCCGTCGAGATTGGTCCGAAAACAGTTACCGAACTGTATTGAGTCAAGCTGGATCATTAAAGAACCATTAAGTGCGCAAAGAAATAGCACACTGTGATCCTCATCGTACCCATGTATCCAACTCCATTTGAGCTCGACGGGCGAAAGGTGCTCGAGCAGATCAATGGTTTTCTGAAGGATCCATGTAGCAACATCATCATAATTGTCCTTCCGCTCCCATAACTGCAGGCTCAGTCCTGTGTAACCGATGAGTCCAAGACCTCTCTCCTCTGTCCGCACGATTCGGAGGCGGGGACGGCCACGGTAGGCAATCTCGCAATCTAGTGGCTTCTCAATCACAACAAGCTTTTGCATTGCAAAATCAAACTCAAGGATGTCACCTTCAGTTTCCCCATAAAGCAACCAGCAAAGTGCATTCCCGACAAGGACGCTGGGCCTTATCGGAAAAACCAACCCTCCTGTGGTCCGTGTTGAGGTAACATTTCCCCACACACCAGACTTGGATTCATAGAGGCAAGCGAATACAAGTCTATGGTCTTCTACGCCCATGCGCACCAAGACCAATTTAAAATAGTCCAGGTCGCAGTCGCCGTGCACGTGGCCATGGTCGTCATCGCCGGCAGCGCAGAGCACCGCCGCGTATAGGATCTCCCTCCCTCTAGCGTTGCCAAACCCTGGTGGAAAAGCTACTCGGCGCTGGTGGCCGGAGATGGGGTTCCACACAACGGCCTCAGGTTGTTTCTTGTTGAGGATCGCGCGGCGGGGATGCAGTCGGGCGGGTCCAGCGTGGGACTGAAGTAACCGGTACCAGCATTGACGCAGAAGAAGCCGAGGATCGGGGGCTTCCCGTGGTGCGCGCGGAAGCGGCGGAGGAAGCCGGGATCGGAAACAAGGCGGCGCCAGCGCTTGCACACGACGGAGACGCGGATCAGGGAGGAAGGCCGCGGAGGCAGGAGGAGGAGGATCTCACGGAGGAGATCGTCGTTGTCCAGCGGCGCCGCAAGCACCAGGACCGGCATGACGGAGGACGCGAGAGGGCGGCGGCGGCGGATCTTCCACATAGACTCGCAAGTCCCAGTCAGGGATCAGGGTTTAACTGAGCTGAGCTTTGCCCCCTTGCAAACGTATTATTACGTACGTGCCTCTTTTAGTAGTTCTTTTTGGACTAGAATTTAATGATGCCTATCCTCTCCGTTCCAAATTAAGAAGTTCTAAGTTTGTTGTTAACCAATTTCTTTATACTCAATCAAGTTTATGAAATTTGTGTTAATATATTACATTAAATAGATAAATATGTAAATATAAAAAACTGACAAAAACCCATTTAAAAATAGTGAATCTAATACTAATTTGGTGTTAAATATGTTATTCTTTCTATGTGAATAGTCAAACTTAGATTAAAAGGTTGACTAACAAACATGCCCGTGGGCTGCAACCGGAGAGAAAAAATTTACACGCTATCCAAATAAGTTTGAATCAATACCCTGACATATGAGCTGTCATCTATTTTAACACAATGACTCGCCATGTTGCGAACATGTTTTATAATTTGCGAACAATTATAAAATTACTAACATTTTTTAAACAACAACAACAATAGGCTAGAGGTGAAACCCATAAAATCTCGCGACCAACTCATGACTCTGGCACATGAATAGCAAGCTTTCACACACCCCTGTCCATAGCTAGTTCTTTGGTGGTACTTCAATCCTTCAGGTCTCTCTTAACGGACTCCTCTCATGTTAAATTCGGTCTATCCCTCTCTTGACATTAAAATCACTAATATTTTTTAAAACTGCGAAAATTTTATGATTTCCCACACCATTTTTGAATTCACAAACATTTTATGATTTCTCAAACATGTTTTTCAAAACTCACAATGTTTTGAAATTTGAAAATCTCGAATTAATTTAAAGAAGAAAAAAAGAAATGAGAAAAGAAAAGAAAAGACAAAAGACGAAATGAAAAAAATAGGGGAGTCACGCCCTACGGGCCGGCCCGTGAACGCGCACTGGGTGGGTGGGGGGGGGGAGGTGCATCACAAAAAGAGGGGAAAAAATCTGCAGAACCTAGGGATAAAAAAATTACACTCTAACCAAATAAGTATGACTCAATACCTTGACATATGAGTGTTCAAAAAAAAACACCTTGACATATGAGCGTCCTCTTTCTTTTGCGTCCTCTATTTTGACACAGTGGCTCGCCATGTTGCCACTTATCTTTCTTCACATCCTCGCTGATGATGAATGCGATGTCCACGTGATCGCAATATAGTCGACTTGGTAAATCCCAAGGCAATGAGCTTGCCACTACACGACACACTTTAAAAACAAATCTCATCGACCATAAACTTGCAATTTTTTTTTGAGTTTTTTCAATATTTTCTAAAATCTCATGGACATTTTTGTCAGATTCACGAATTTGTTTTGAATACATGATTATTTTTTCAGAAATCATGTACATGGTTTTATTACCCGACATTTTTTTCCAAATTGTGCGTTTTTTAATAATTTGCGAACACTTTTAAAAAATCAATTATATTTTTGAAACTGCAAAAATTTTATGATTTCCCACACATTTTTGAAATCACAAACATTTTATGATTTCTCGAACATGTTTTTAAAAATTCGCAATCTTTTGAATTTTGGAAATCTCAAATTAATTTAAAGAAGAAAAAACAAAAAAATGAGAAAAAAAGCAGAAGACGAAATGCAAAAAAGAAGAAGAAAAAAAGAGGCGTCACGCCCTGCGGGCCGGCCCACTTAACGCGCACTAGGTGGGTAGGGAGGTGCATGACAAAAAAGGTTGGGGAAATATGGGGCACTTGGGGATCAAACCCTGGTGTCCAAGGTAGAATAGAGAGGCTTTAGCCACTGCGCTGTCTCTATGCATCTGATATATATTCAGCATCATCATCTTTAGTAACTGAGCGCGGCGGCGAATTTGGTGGAACCGAATCATTTTTTAACTTACGGGTGGTATTGGTGGGTAAATTTTGTCAACTTATGGGGTAAATTAAATGACGTACCACCAGAAGCAATAGGTGCTTTATTAGTAGGTAAAGACTTGTAAAAGAGCCCGTGCGTTGCAACGGGAGAGAAAACATAACACACACTCTTAACTCAACAACTATCACTTAAGATCACAATAGGTTCGTCTCCTTTATTTTTGCGAGGATCATATTTGTGTTGCCGCTTATCCTCCTTCTCACCCTCGCCGGCGATGGCCTCGGTGTTCACACAAAACAACAAAAAACGTGTGTCGAATATGATTAATCCTAAGGCGTCTCTCTCCCCCTCCCTCCCTCCCTCCCCTCTCTCTCTCTCTCTCTCGCTCGCTTTCTCTCATTCTCGCGATAAGAAATCTGTTGTTATCGATGTTTTCAGAGGTATGCATGTGTAGTTATCGATGTTTTCAGAGGTATACATTTTTCAGAGGTATGCATGTATAGTTATTGATGTTTTCTTTTCCTTATATGGTTATAGTGGGGTGTTTATTTGCAATCTGGATCGTCGTCGGTATGGGAAAAATGGATCTTGCGCTATAAATTATAAGTTTGCTTCCAAATTTTTTTTAAAAAATATTTAACAGGTAAAATTAACATCATATTTAGATTGCACACATTTTTCTAATAAAATTTCATATATAATATTTTAAAATCGAAGTTACAGTTGAAAAGATACAAATAATTTAAAAAATCATTTGGTTTGACTCAAATATGTTCCAAAATATTATTTTAAAATACTTAACAGTTAAAAATAATCTCATATTCATATTCTACATATTTTTCTAATCAAATTTCATATATAACATGTTCAAATTGGAGTTACGGTTTAAAAAATATAGATGATTTTAAAAAGCATTTGTTTGACTTAAATATGATCCACCGATGAATTACCTAAAACATCAGGGGGTATTCGAAAAATGTAAAATAACGGTTCAGGTGTGACTTAATTCCGGATGGCGGGTTGATTTCAAGAAAAGACAGGGACTTTTGTATAAAATACAAAAATAACGATTCGTGTTAACTTAAAACAGAACTGCGGGTTGAATTCTCTGAAATAGAGGGACGTTTCTGAAAAATGCCATGACGGACGAAAGAAACCCAATTTGCTTTATTATTAGGTAAAGATTTAGAACAAAACTAAAAATTAATTAATTTGAAATAGGTATTTAGTCTTTATGTAAACTTGAAGCATACTTATAGCATGCTGAAGCGGGTATTCGTAGACCGACAACATACTCTTTTGTTGACCTATACAAGTTATATACTCTTTTTTCTTCTTCGTGTAGGCACTGGTTGAAGCCTTCCACCTTCTTTCACCAGTGAGAACACTATTGCTCCTTGCCTTCGTCGGTCGTTCGGTGGAGTGACGGGAGGATCCTAGTTCTTGGCCATCTATGTGGTTTAAGTCATTCATATCTCTAGCGTTGCTTCCACATTGAAGGTACTTTACCTCTGTTTCTCCCTCCCTCCCTCTCTGACTGGCATCACGGGGGCATTTACCTTCTTTGGCAGGGGTGACTCATGCGGTGTTCAAAGCTGCATCTGTTGGAAACTTGGTTGTCTTAGTATGGAGTACGAGTATGTCGTATGTATCCCTCTGCAAATTTCCTTTGGAGGCCCGCGAGAAGTTCTGGCAGGCAGCGAGGGATGATAGCAGAATGTGAGTCACGCATGACCTTTGTTATTTCCACACTTTACGATGGCCCTTCTGCGATGAGTGGGCTTCGTTTGAATCATTTTCACTTAGTAGGTTTCACTCACATCGAAACCTAGTTTTGGGGGGTCTGTATCTCAAAAGGTATAGCCTAATGTTGAGAAGAACATTACTGAAATCAGGGATTTTGCCGTCTGCCAGTTCTTTGTCATCTGCTAGCAGACGACAAAGAAGGTCTTTGCCAGCAAAGAGAGAAGTGGCCCCCACTAACAAGCCGATTAGAAAAACTTAACGCCCCCCCTTTGCCGTCTAGCAGACGGCAAAGATAAAAAAAAGCGGACGACAAAGGGTAACTAACCTAACCTAACTAACAGCCGATCGAGCCCCCACCCCCGCCCGTTACTCTCTCTGTTTCTCTTCGTCTCTCCTCCCCGACGCCCCGCCACCAGATCCACCCACCACCGCCCCCGCCGCCCGGCGCCGCCCCCGCCACCCGCCGCCACCCCCGCCCCCGCTTGCCCCGTCGCCCCACCACCCCACCGCCCCACCCCACCCGCCGACGCCCCGTCGCCCCACCACCCCGCCGCCCGGCGCCGCCCCCGCTTGCCCCGTCGCCCCACCACCGCGGCGCCCCCACCCCACCCGCCGACGCCCCGTCGCTCAACAATCCCGCTGCCCCGCCGCGCCACCACGTCGCCGGCCCACCTGCCCCACTACCCCGACCGTCCCATTGCCCCGGCGCGCCGCCACGTCGCCGGCCCACCCGCCCCACTGCCCCGACCGTCCCATTGCTCCGGTGAGTTATTTTCTTCTTCTTCTTCTTCTTCTTCTTCTGTTTTTTCATTTTTGTTGTTGTTTAATTGTTAGTGTTAGATTTAGTGCTAGATATGTGTTAGTGTTAGTGTTAGATTTAGTGGTACATATGTGTTAGTGTTAGATTTAGTGCATGGATTTTACATGAAAAAAGATGAAAAAAGAAGAAGAAGAAAAGAAGTAGAAGAAAAAAGAATATGTAGAAGAAAAGAAGGAGTAGAAGAAATAGAAGAAGAAGAAAAGAAGAAAAGAAAAGAAGTAGAAAAAAGATGAAAAAAGAAGAAGAAGAAAGGAAGAAAAGAAAAGAAGTAGAAAAAGGATGAAAAGAAGAAGAAGAAGAAAAGAAGTAGAAGAAGTAGAAGAAGAAACGAAAAGAAGTAAAAGAAGTAGAAAAAAGATGAAAGAAGAAGAAGAAGAGAAAGAAAGAAGAAGAAGAAGAGAAAGAAAGAAGAACAAGGATAGAAGGAAACACCCCGACCCCCTGACCCCGACACCACACCTCGACACCCCGACCCCCTGACCCCGACACCCCAACCCCGACACCACACCCCGACACCCCGACCCCGACACCACACCCCGACCCCCTGACCCCGACACCCCGACCCCGACACCACACCCCGACATCCCGACCCGACACGACACCCCGACCCCCTAACCCCGACACCCCGACTCCGACACCACGCACCGACACCCCGACACGACACCCCGACACCCCGACCCCCTGACCCCCTGATCCCGACACCCCGACCCCGACACCACACCCCGACACCCCGGCCCCAACACCACACCCCGACACCCCGACCCCTGACCCTGACACCCCGACCCCGACCCCTGATACGTCTCCAACATATCTATAATTTTTGATTGCTCCATGCTATATTATCTACTGTTTTGGACATTATTGGGCTTTATCATCCACTTTTATATTATTTTTGGGACTAATCTATTAACCGGAGGCCCAACCAAGAATTACTGTTTTTTTTTTTGCATGTTTTAGGGTTTCGAAGAAAAGGAATATCAAACGGAGTCCAAACGGAATGAAACCTTCGGAAACGTGATTTTCTCAACGAACAGGACCCGGGAGACTTGGACCCTACGTCAAGAAAAGAAATATGAGGCCACGAGGTAGGGGGCGCGCCCACCCCCACCAGGCGCGCCCTCCACCCTCGTGGGCCCTCTGTTGCTCCACTGGCGTACTCCTTCCTCCTATATATATCCACGTACCCCCAAACGATCAGAAACGGAGCCAAAACGCTAATTCCACCGCCATCCACGAGATCCCATCTTGGGGCCTGTTCCGGAGCTCCGCCGGAGGGGGCATCAATCACGGGGGGCTTCTACATGAACACCATAGCCCCTCCGATGAAGTGTGAGTAGTTCACCTCAGACCTACGGGTCCATAGTTAGTAGCTAGATGGCTTCTTCTCTCTTTTTGGATCTCAATACAATGTTCTCCCCCTCTCTTGTGGAGATCTATTCGATGTAATCTTCTTTTTGCGGTGTGTTTGTTGAGACCGATGAATTGTGGGTTTATGATCAAGTCTATCTATGAATAATATTTGAATCTTCTCTGAATTCTTTTATGTATGATTGGTTATCTTTGCAAGTCTCTTCGAATTATCAGTTTGGTTTGGCCTACTAGATTGATCTTTCTTGCAATGGGAGAAGTGCTTAGCTTTGGGTTCAATCTTGCGGTGTCCTTTCCCGGTGACAGTAAGGGCAGCAAGGCACGTATTGTATTGTTGCCATCGAGGATAACAAGATGGGGTTTTCTTCATATTGCATGAGTCTATCCCTCTACATCATGTCATCTTGCTTAAGGCGTTACTCTGTTTTTAACTTAATACTCTAGATGCATGCTGGATAGCGGTCGATGAGTGGAGTAATAGTAGTAGATGCAGGCAGGAGTCGGTCTACTTGTCTCGGACATGATGCCTATATACATGATCATACCTAGATATTCTCATAACTATGCTCAATTCTGTCAATTGCTCAACAATAATTTGTTCACCCACCGTAGAATACTTATGCTCTCGAGAGAAGCCACTAGTGAAACCTATGGCCCCCAGGTATATCTTTATCATATTGATCTCCTACTACTTAGTTATTTCCTTTGCTATTTACTTTGCCTTTATTTTACTTTGCATCTTTATCACAAAAATACCAAAAATATTATCTTATCATATCTATCAGATCTCACTCTCGTAAGTGGCCTTATAGGGATTGACAACCCCTATTTGTGTTGGTTGCGAGGATTTATTTGTTTTGTGCAGGTACGAGGGACTCGCGCATAGCCTCCTACTAGATTGATACCTTGGTTCTCAAAAACTAAGGGAAATACTTACGCTACTTTGCTGCATCATCCCTTCCTCTTCGGGGAAAACCAACAAAGTGCGCAAGAGGTAGCAAGAAGGATTTTTGGCGCCATTGCCGGGGAGGTCTACGCAAAAGTCAACATACCAAGTACCCATCACATACCCTTATCTCCCACATTACATTATTTGCCATTTGCCTCTCGTTTTCCTCTCCCCCACTTCACCCTTGCTGTTTTATTCGCCCTCTCTCTCTATCCTCCCTCTCTATTTGCCTCTTTTTGCCCGCTTACTTTCTGTTTGCTTGTCGTTATGGCTAGTCCCTTATCTTCTTCGTTAACTCCTGAGTTCGAAATCTTTCACTTTAAACAGAGACTAGGAGAAAACTTAAAAGATGCCTGGTTGAGAATAATGGAGTCTTATCGTAATTGTACCTCAGAAATAAACCTAAGAATTTTGCTTCGCAATTTTTACGTTGGATTAAATATGTCTCATAGACAAATCTTGGATTGCGTTGCCAAAGGCAATTTTATTGAAATCGATCCCCGTATTGCACTTGAAATTATAGAAGGTATAGTGGGAACACTACCTCAACAAAAGGGGCCTCATCCTACTCAGGAAGAGACACAAGTTTTTGAAAAAAATTGTGAAGTTACTAAAATCTTGCAGAAATCTCTTGAACCTCTTAAGAACATTAGTGGAAATATTCACCGCATGAATATGTTGATTACCCTTTGCAATAAGCGGTTGGATTCATTAGATCTAAAATTTTCAGAATATGAAGGGAAACGTAAAGAACCTCCCAGGTTCGAGCTTGATTCCGCTAAAAATTTGAAAACCAAAGATGGCAATACCTAGATCTATTCTTGCTTATTATGCCTAGCTAGGGGCGTTAAACGATAGCGCTTGTTGGGAGGCAACCCAATTTTATTTTTATTCCTTGCTTTTTGCTCCTGTTTAGTAATAAATAATTTATCTAGGCTCTATTTTGGTTGTGTTTTTGTGTTTAATTAGTGTTTGTGCCAAGCAGAACCGTTGGGAAGACTTGCGAAAAGTCTTGTTGAACTTGCTGTAAAAAAACAGAAACTTTAGCGCTCACGAGAACTGCTGTCATTTTTATTTGGAAAGTGCTATTTAGTTAATTCTTTTTGCATATGATTAATAAATAAATTCCTCACTCCAGAAATTTATTTTAGAATTTTTGGGATTCCAGATCTTGCGCTAGATACAGATTACTACAGACTGTTCTGTTTTTGACAGATTCTGTTTTTAGTGTGTTGTTTGCTTATTTTGATGAATCTATGGCTAGTAAAATAGTTTATAAACCATAGAGAAGTTGGAATACAGTAGATATAACACCAATATAAATAAATAATGAGTTCATTACAGTACCTTGAAGTGATCTTTTGTTTTCTTTCTCTAACGGAGCTCACGAGATTTTCTACTTTAAGTTTTGTGTTGTGAAGTTTTCAAGTTTTGGGTAAAGATTTGATGGATTATGGAACAAGGAGTGACAAGAGCCTAAGCTTGAGGATGCCCATGGAACCCCCAAGATAATCTAAGGACACCTAAAAGCCAAAGCTTGGGGATGCCCCGGAAGGCATCCCCTCTTTTGTCTACTTCTATCGGTAACTTTACTTGGAGCTATATTTTTATTCGCCACATGATATGTGTTTTGCTTGGAGCGTCTTGTATGATTTGAGTCTTTGCTTGTTAGTTTACCACAATCATCCTTGCTGTACACACCTTTTGAGAGAGCCATACATGATTTTGAATTTGTTAGAATACTCTTTGTGCTTCGCTTATATCTTTTGAGTTATATAATTTTGCTCTAGTACTTCACTTATATCTTTTAGAGCACGGTGGTGGATTTGTTTTATAGAAACTATTGATCTCTAATGCTTCACCTAGATTATTTTGGGAGTATTAATAGCATGGTAATTTGCTTAAAATCCTAATATGCTTGGTATACAAGATTAATAATAAAATTTTCTTTTGAGTGTTTTGAATACTAAGAGAAGTTTGATGCTTGACGATTGTTTTGAGATATGGAGGTAATAATATCAAAGTCGTGCTAGTTGAGTAGTTGTGAAATTGAGAAATACTTGTGTTGAAGTTTGCAAGTCCCGTAGCATGCACATATGGTAAACGTTATGTGAAAAATTTGAAACATGAGGTGTTATTTGATTGTCTTCCTTATGAGTGGCGGTCGAGGATGAGCGATGGTCTTTTCCTACCAATCTATCCCCCTAGGAGCATGCACGTAGTACCGAGGTTTTCGATGACTTATAGATTTTTGCAATAAGTATGTGAGTTCTTTATGACTAATGTTGAGTCCATGGATTATACACACTCTCACCCTTCCATCCTTGCTAGCCTCTTCGGTACCGTGCATTGCCCTTTCTCACATTGAGAGTTGGTGCGAACTTCGCCGATGCATCCAAACCCCGTGATATGATACGCTCTTTCACACATAAACCTCCTTATATCTTCCTCAAAACAGCCACCATACCTACCTATTATGGCATTTCCATAGCCATTCCGAGATATATTGCCATGCAACTTTCCATCATTCCGTTCATCATGACACATTCATCATTGTCATATTGCTTAGCATGATCATGTAGTTGACATAGTATTTGTGACAAAGCCACCGTTCATAATTCTTTCATACATGTCACTCTTGGTCCATTGCATATCCCGGTACACCGCCGGAGGCATTCATATAGAGCTTTTGTTCTAGTATCGAGTTGTAATCATTGAGTTGTAAATAAATAGAAGTGTGATGATCATCATTTTCTAGAGGATTGTCCCAAGTGAGGAATAAAAAAAGGCCATAAAAAAAGAAAAGGCCCAAAAAAAGAAGAAAGGCCATAAAAAAGAGAAAAGGCCCAAAGAAAAAAAATGAGAGAAAAAGAGAGAAGGGACAATGTTACTATCCTTTGCCACACTTGTGCTTCAAAGTAGCACCATAATCTTCATGTTAGAGATTCTCTTGTTTTGTCACTTTCATATACTAGTGGGAATTTTCATTATAGAACTTGGCTTGTATATTCCAACAATGGGCCTCCTCAAGTGCCCTAGGTCTTCGTGAGCAAGCAAGTTGGATGCACACCCACTAGTTTCTCTTGTTGAGCTTTCATACATTTATAGCTCTAGTGCATCCATTGCATGGCAATCCCTACTCCTTGCATTAACATCAATCGGTGGGCATCTCCATAGCCCATTGATTAGCCTCGTTGATGTGAGACTTTCTCTTTTTTTGTCTTCTCCACATAACCCCCTTCATTATATTCTATTCCACCTATAGTGCTATGTCCATGGCTCGCGCTCATATATTGTGTGAAAGTTTATAGGTTTGAGATTACTAAAGTATAAAACAATTGCTTGGCTTGTCATCGGGGTTGTGCATGATGAGAGCATTCTTGTGTGATGAAAATGAAACATGACTAAACCATATGATTTTGTAGGGATGAACTTTCTTTGGCCATGTTATTTTGAGAAGACATAATTGCTTAGTTAGTATGCTTGAAGTATTATTATTTTTATGTCAATATGAACTTTTGTCTTGAATCTTTTGGATCTGAATATTCATACCACAATTAAGAAGAATTACATTAAAATTATGCCAAGTAGCACTCCGCATCAAAAATTCTGTTTTTATCATTTACCTACTCGAGGACGAGCAGGAATTAAGCTTGGGGATGCTTGATACGTCTCCAACGTATCTATAATTTTTGATTGCTCCATGCTATATTATCTACTGTTTTGGACATTATTGGGCTTTATTATCCACTGTTATATTATTTTTGGGACTAACCTATTAACCGGAGGCCAAGCCCAGAAAAGCTGTTTTTGCCTGTTTTAGGGTTTCGAAGAAAAGGAATATCAAACGGAGTCCAAACGGAATGAAACCTTAGGGAACGTGATTTTCTCAACAAATAAGACCCGAGAGACTTGGACCCTACGTCAAGGCACGTAACAGGAGGCCACGAGGTAGGAGGGCGTGCCCTACCCTACCAGGCGCGCCCCCACCCTCGTGGGCCCCCTGTTGCTCCACCGACGTACTTCTTCCTCCTATATATATCCATGTACCCCCAAACGATCAGAACAGGAGCCAAAACCCTAATTCCACCGCCGTAACTTTCTGTATCCACGAGATCCCATCTTGGGGCCTGTTCCGGAGCTCCGCCGGAGGGGGCATCGATTACGGAGGGCTTCTACATCAACACCATTGCCCCTCCGATGAAGTGGGAGTAGTTCACCTCAGACCTACGGGTCCATAGTTAGTAGCTAGATGGCTTCTTCTCTCTTTTTGGATCTCAATACAATGTTCTCCCCCTCTCTTGTGGAGATCTATTCGATGTAATCTTCTTTTTGTGGTGTGTTTGTTGAGACCGATGAATTGTGGGTTTATGATCAAGTCTATCTATGAATAATATTTGAATCTTCTCTTAATTCTTTTATGTATGATTGGTTATCTTTGCAAGTCTCTTAGAATTATCAGTTTGGTTCGGCCTAC
Organism: Triticum aestivum; assembly: GCF_018294505.1. NCBI lineage: Eukaryota > Viridiplantae > Streptophyta > Magnoliopsida > Poales > Poaceae > Triticum > Triticum aestivum. The sequence goes on along the minus strand of NC_057806.1, from coordinate 504,343,519 downwards.
TAGATTGATCTTTCTTGCAATGGGAGAAGTGCTTAGCTTTGGGTTCAATCTCGCGGTGTCCTTTCCCGGTGACAGTAAGGGCAGCAAGGCACGTATTGCATTGTTGCCATCGAGGATGAAAACATGGGGTTTTCTTCATATTGCATGAGTCTATACCTCTACATCATGTCATCTTGCTTAAGGCGTTACTCTGTTTTTAACTTAATACTCTAGATGCATGCTGGATAACGGTCGATGAGTGGAGTAATAGTAGTAGATGCAGGCAGGAGTCGGTCTACTTGTTTCGGACTGTTGGGGAACGTAGTAATTTCAAAAAAATTCCTACGCACACGCAAGATCATGGTGATTCATAGCAACGAAAGGGGAGAGCGTGATCTACGTACCCTTGTAGATCGACAACGGAAGCGTTTGGTTGATGTAGTCGTACGTCTTCACGGCCCGACCGATCAAGCACCGAAACTACGGCACCTCCGAGTTTTAGCACATGTTCAGCTCGATGACGATCCACGGACTCCGATCCAGCAAAGTGTCGGGGAAGAGTTCCGTCAGCATGAGGGCGTGGTGACGATCTTGATGTACTACTACCGCAGGGCTTCGCCTAAGCACCGCTACAATATTATCGAGGACTATGGTGGCTGGGGGCGCCGCACACGGCTAAGAATAAGATCACATGGATCAACTTGTGTGTCTCTGGGGTGCCCCTGCCTCCATATATAAAGGACCAAGAGGGGGAGGCCGGCCACATAGGGCGCGCCAAGAGGAGTCCTACTCCCTCCGGGAGTAGGACTTCTCCCCCAATCCTAGTTGGAATAGGACTCGCGAGGTGGGAAAAGAGAGAGAGAGAAGGAAGGGGGTGCCGGCCCCCTCTCTCCTTGTCCTATTTGGACTAGGGGGGAGGGGCGCACGGCCCAGCCCTGGCCGCCTCTCCTCTTCTTCCACTAAGGCCCATTAAGGCCCATGTAGCTCCCGGGGGGTTCCGGTAACCTCCCGGTACTCCGGTAAAATCCCGATTTCACCCGGAACACTTCCGATATCCAAACATAGGCTTCCAATATATCAATCTTTATGTCTCGACCATTTCGAGACTCCTCGTCATGTCCGTGATCACATCCGGGACTCCGAACAAACTTCGGTACATCAAAATGCATAAACTCATAATATAACTGTCATCGTAACCTTAAGCGTGCAGACCCTACGGGTTCGAGAACAATGTAGACATGACCGAGACATGTCTCCGGTCAATAACCAATAGAGGAACCTGGATGCTCATATTGGCTCCTACATATTCTACGAAGATCTTTATCGGTCAGATCGCATAACAACATACGTTGTTCCCTTTGTCATCAGTATGTTACTTGCCCGAGATTCGATCGTCGGTATTCCAATACCTAGTTCAATCTCGTTACCGGCAAGTCTCTTTACTCGTTATGTAATACATCATCCCGCAACTAACTCATTAGTTGCAATTCTTGCAAGGCTTAAGTGATGTGCATTACCGAGAGGGCCCAGAGATACCTCTCCGACAATCGGAGTGACAAATCCTGATCTCAAAATACGCCAACCCAACATGTACCTTTGGAGACACATGTAGAGCTCCTTTATAATCACCCAATTACGTTGTGACGTTTGGTAGCACACAAAGTGTTCCTCTGGTAAAGGGAGTTGCATAATCTCATAGTCATAGGAACATGTATAAGTCATGAAGAAAGCAATAGCAACATACTAAACGATCGGGTGCTAAGCTAATGGAATGGGTCATGTCAATCAGATCATTCACTTAATGATGTGATCCCGTTAATCAAATAACAACTCCTTGTTCATGGTTAGGAAACATAACCATCTTTGATTAACGAGCTAGTCAAGTAGAGGCATACTAGTGACACTTTGTTTGTCTATGTATTCACACATGTATTATGTTTCCGGTTAATACAATTCTAGCATGAATAATAAACATTTATCATGATATAAGGAAATAAAAAATAACTTTATTATTGCCTCTAGGGCATATTTCCTTCAGTCTCCCACTTGCACTAGAGTCAATAGTCTAGATTACACAGTAATGATTCTAACACCCATGGAGCCTTGGTGCTGATCATGTTTTGCTCGTGGAAGAGGCTTAGTCAACGGGTCTGCAACATTCAGATCCGTATGTATCTTGCAAATCTCTATGTCTCCCACCTGGACTAGATCCCGGATGGAATTGAAGCGTCTCTTAATGTGCTTGGTTCTCTTGTGAAATCTGGATTCCTTTGCCAAGGCAATTGCACCAGTATTGTCACAAAAGATTTTCATTGGACCCGATGCACTAGGTATGACACCTAGATCGGATATGAACTCCTTCATCCAGACTCCTTCATTTGCTGCTTCCGAAGCAGCTATGTACTCCGCTTCACATGTAGATCCCGCTACAACGCTTTGTTTAGAATTGCACCAACTGACAGCTCCACCGTTTAATGTAAACACGTATCCGGTTTGCGATTTAGAATCATCCGGATCAGTGTCAAAGCTTGCATCAACGTAACCTTTTACGATGAGCTCTTTGTCACCTCCATATATGAGAAACATATCCTTAGTCCTTTTCAGGTATTTCAGGATGTTCTTGACCGCTGTCCAGTGATCCACTCCTGGATTACTTTGGTACCTCCCTGCCAGACTTATAGCAAGGCACACATCAGGTCTGGTACACAGCATTGCATACATGATAGAGCCTATGGCTGAAGCATAGGGAACATCTTTCATTTTCTCTCTATCTTCTGCAGTGGTCGGGCATTGAGTCTTACTCAACTTCACACCTTGTAACACAGGCAAGAACCCTTTCTTTGCTTGATCCATTTTGAACTTTTTCAAAACTTTGTCAAGGTATGTGCTTTGTGAAAGTCCAATTAAGCATCTTGATCTATCTCTATAGATCTTAATGCCTAATATGTAAGCAGCTTCACCGAGGTCTTTCATTGAAAAACTCTTATTCAAGTATCCCTTTATGCTATCCAGAAATTCTATATCATTTCCAATTAGTAATATGTCATCTACATATAATATCAGAAATGCTACAGAGCTCCCACTCACTTTCTTGTAAATACAGGCTTCTCCAAAAGTCTGTATAAAACCAAATGCTTTGATCACACTATCAAAACATTTATTCCAACTCCGAGAGGCTTGCACCAGTCCATTAATGGATCGCTGGAGCTTGCACACTTTGTTAGCTCCCTTTGGATCGACAAAACCTTCTGGTTGCATCATATACAACTCTTTTTCCAGAAATCCATTCAGTAATGCAGTTTTGACATCCATCTACCAAATTTCATAATCATAAAATGCGGCAATTGCTAACTTGATTCGGACAGACTTAAGCATCGCTACGGGTGAGAAGGTCTCATCGTAGTCAATCCCTTGAACTTGCCGAAACCCTTTTGCGACAAGTCGAGCTTTGTAGACAGTAATATTACCGTCAGCGTCAGTCTTCTTCTTGAAGATCCATTTATTCTCAATTGCTTGCCGATCATCGGGCAAGTCAACCAAAGTCCATACTTTGTTCTCATACATGGATCCCATCTCAGATTTCATGGCTTCTAGCCACTTTGCGGAATCTGGGCTCACCATCGCTTCTTCATAGTTCGTAGGTTCATCATGATCTAGTAGCATGACTTCTAGAACGGGTTTACCATACCACTCTGGTGCGGATCTTACTCTGGTTGATCTACGAGGTTCAATAGTATCTTGTTCTGAAGTTTCATGATCATCATCATTAGCTTCCTCACTAACTGGTGTAGGTGTCACAGAAACAGTTTTTTGTTATGTACTACTTTCCTGTAAGGGAGCAGGTACAGTTACCTCGTCAAGTTCTACTTTCCTCCCACTCACTTGTTTCGAGAGAAACCCCTTCTCCAAAAAGTTTCCGAATTTAGCAACAAAAGTCTTGCCTTCGGATCTGTGATAGAAGGTGTATCCAATAGTCTCCTTTGGATATCCTATGAAGACACATTTCTCCGATTTGGGTTCGAGCTTATCAGGTTGAAGCTTTTTCACATAAGCATTGCAGCCCCAAACTTTCAGAAACGACAACTTTGGTTTCTTGCCAAACCACAGTTCATAAGGCGTCGTCTCAACGGATTTTGATGGTGCCCTATTTAACGTGAATGCGGCCGTCTCTAGAGCGTATCCCCAAAACGATAGCGGTAAATCAGTAAGAGACATCATAGATCGCACCATATCTAGTAAAGTACGATTACGACGTTCGGACACACCATTACGCTATGGTGTTCCGGGTGGCGTGAGTTGCGAAACTATTCCACAATTTTTCAAATGTACACCAAACTCGTAACTCAAATATTCTCCTCCATGATCAGATCGTAGAAACTTTATTTTCTTGTTACGATGATTTTCAACTTCACTCTGAAATTCTTTGAACTTTTCAAACGTTTCAGACTTATGTTTCATTAAGTAGATATACCCATATCTGCTTAAGTCATCTGTGAAGGTGAGAAAATAACGATATCCGCCACGAGCCTCAATATTCATCGGACCACATACATCTGTATGTATGATTTCCAACAAATCTGTTGCTCTCTCCATAGTACCGGAGAACGGTGTTTTGGTCATCTTGCCCATGAGGCACGGTTCGCAAGTACCAAGTGATTCATAATCAAGTGGTTCCAAAAGTCCATCAGTATGGAGTTTCTTCATGCGCTTTACACCGATATGACCTAAACGGCAGTGCCACAAATATGTTGCACTATCATTATCAACTCTGCATCTTTTGGCTTCAACATTATGAATATGTGTGTTACTACTATCGAGATTCAACAAGAATAGACCACTCTTCAAGGGTGCATGACCATAAAAGATATTACTCATATAAATAGAACAACCATTATTCTCTGATTTAAATGAATAACCGTCTCGCATCAAACAAGATCCAGATATAATGTTCATGCTTAACGCTGGCACCAAATAACAATTATTTAGGTCTAATATTAATCCCGAAGGTAGATGTAGAGGTAGCGTGCCGACTGCGATCACATCGACTTTGGAACCGTTTCCCACGCGCATCGTCACCTCGTCCTTAGCCAATCTTCGCTTAATCCGTAGTCCCTGTTTCGAGTTGCAAATATTAGCAACAGAACCAGTATCAAATACCCAGGTGCTACTGCGAGCATTAGTAAGGTACACATCAATAACATGTATATCACATATACCTTTGTTCACCTTGCCATCCTTCTTATCCGCCAAATACTTGGGGCAGTTCCGCTTCCAGTGACCAGTCTGCTTGCAATAGAAGCACTCAGTTTCAGGCTTAGGTCCAGGTTTGGGTTTCTTCTCTTGAGTAGCAACTTGCTTGCCGTTCTTTTTGAAGTTCCCCTTCTTCTTCCCTTTGCCCTTTTTCTTGAAACTAGTGGTCTTGTTGACCATCAACACTTGATGCTCCTTCTTGATTTCTACCTCCGCAGCTTTCAGCATTGCGAAGAGCTCGGGAATAGTCTTATTCATCCCTTGCATATTATAGTTCATCACGAAGCTCTTGTAGCTTGGTGGCAGTGATTGGAGAATTCTGTCAATGACGCAATCATCTGGAAGATTAACTCCCAATTGAATCAAGTGATTATTATACCCAGACATTTTGAGTATATGCTCACTGACAGAACTGTTCTCCTCCATCTTGCAGCTATAGAACTTATTGGAGACTTCATATCTCTCAATCCGGGCATTTGCTTGAAATATTAACTTCAACTCCTGGAACATCTCATATGCTCCATGACGTTCAAAACGTCGTTGAAGTCCCGATTCTAAGCCGTAAAGCATGGCACACTGAACTATTGAGTAGTCATCAGCTTTGCTCTGCCAGACGTTCATAACATCCGGCGTTGCTCTTGCAGCAGGCCTGGCACCCAGCGGTGCTTCCAGCACGTAATTCTTCTGTGCAGCAATGAAGATAATCCTCAAGTTACGGACCCAGTCCGTGTAATTGCTACCATCATCTTTCAACTTTGCTTTCTCTAGGAACGCATTAAAATTCAACGGAACAACAGCACGAGCCATCTATCTACAATTAAACATAAACAAGCAAGATACTTATCAGGTACTAAGTTTCATGACAAATTTAAGTTCAGTTAATTTACTTAAAGAACTCCCACTTAGATAGACATCCCTCTAATCCTCTAAGTGATTACGTGATCCAAATCAACTAAGCCATGTCCGATCATCATGTGAGATGGAGCAGTTTCATTGGTGAACATCACTATGTTGATCATATCTACTATATGATTCACGCTCGACCTTTCGGTCTCCGTGTTCCGAGGCCATATCTGTATATGCTTGGCTCGTCAAGTATAACCCGAGTATTCCGCGTGTGCAACTGTTTTGTACCCGTTGTATTTGAACGTAGAGCCTATCACACCCGATCATCACGTGGTGTCTCAGCACGAAGAACTTTCGCAACGGTGCATACTTAGGGAGAACACTTCTTGATAATTAGTGAGAGATCATCTTATAATGCTACCGTCAATCAAAGCAAGATAAGATGCATAAAAGATAAACATCACATGCAATCAATATAAGTGATATGATATGGCCATCATCATCTTGTGCTTGTGATCTCCATCTCCGAAGCACCGTCGTGATCACCATCGTCACCGGCGCGACACCTTGATATCCATCGTAGCATCGTTGTCGTCTCGTCAAGCTTGTGCTTCCACGACTATCGCTACCATTTAGTGATAAAGTAAAGCATTACAGCATGATTGCATTGCATACAATAAAGTGACAACCATATGGCTCCTGCCAGTTGCTGATAACTCGGTTACAAAACATGATCATCTCATACAATAAAATTTAGCATCATGTCTTGACCATATCACATCACAACATGCCCTGCAAAAACAAGTTAGACGTCCTCTACTTTGTTGTTGCAAGTTTTACGTGGCTGCTACGGGCTTAAGCAAGAACCAATCTTACCTACGCATCAAAACCACAATGATAGTTTGTCAAGTTGGTGCTGTTTTAACCTTCGCAAGGACCGGGCATAGCCACACTCGATTCAACTAAAGTTGGAGAAACTGTCACCCGCAAGCCACCTATGTGCAAAGCACGTCGGGAGAACCGGTCTCGCGTAAGCGTACGCGTAATGTCGGTCGGGGCCGCTTCGTCCAACAATATCGCCGAACCAAAGTATGACATGCTGGTAAGCAGTATGACTTATATCGCCCACAACTCACTTGTGTTCTACTCGTGCATATAACATCAACATATAAAACCTAGGCTCAGATGCCACTGTTGGGGAACGTAGTAATTTCAAAAAAATTCCTACGCACACGCAAGATCATGTGTGATGCATAACACCGAGAGGGGAGAGCATGATCTACGTACCCTTGTAGATCGACAATGGAATCGTTTGGTTGATGTAGTCGTACATCTTCACGGCCCGACCGATCAAGCACCGAAACTACGACACATCCGAGTTTTAGCACATGTTCAGCTCGATGATGATCCCCGGACTCCGATCCAGCAAAGTGTCAGGGAAGAGTTCCATCAGCACGACGGCGTGGTGACGATCTTGATGTACTACTGCCGCAGGGCTTCGCCTAAGCACCGCTACAATATTATCGAGGACTATGGTGGCTGGGGGCACCGCACACGGCTAAGAATAAGATCACGTGGATCAACTTGTGTGTCTCTGGGGTGCCCCTGCCTCCGTATATAAAGGACCAAGAGGGGGAGGCTGGCCGGCCACATAGGGCGCGCCAAGAGGAGTCCTACTCCCTCCGGGAGTAGGACTTCTCCCCCAATCCTAGTTGGAATAGGACTCGCGAGGTGGGAAAAGAGAGAGAGAGAAGGAAGGGGGCGCCGGCCCCCTCTGTCCTTGTCCTATTCGGACTAGGGGGGAGGGGCGCGCGGCCCAGCCCTGGCCGCCTCTCCTCTTCTTCCACTAAGGCCCATTATGGCCCATGTAGCTCCCGGGGGGTTCCGGTAACCTCCCGGTACTCCGGTAAAATCCCAATTTCACCCGGAACAGTTCCGATATCCAAACATAGGCTTCCAATATATCAATCTTTATGTCTCGACCATTTCGAGACTCCTCATCATGTCCGTGATCACATCCGGGACTCCGAACAAACTTCGGTACATCAAAATGCATAAACTCATAATATAACTGTCATCGTAACCTTAAGCGTGCGGACCCTACGGGTTCGAGAACAATGTAGACATGACCGAGACATGTCTCCGGTCAATAACCAATAGCGGAACCTGGATGCTCATATTGGCTCCTACATATTCTACAAAGATCTTTATCGGTCAGACCGCATAACAACATACGTTGTTCCCTTTGTCATCGGTATGTTACTTGCCCGAGATTCGATCGTCGGTATTCCAATACCTAGTTCAATCTCGTTACCGGCAAGTCTCTTTACTCGTTATGTAATACATCATCCCGCAACTAACTCATTAGTTGCATTGCTTGCAAGGCTTAAGTGATGGGCATTACGGAGAGGGCCCAGAGATACCTCTCCGACAATCAGAGTGACAAATCCTAATCTCGAAATACGCCAACCCAACATGTACCTTTGGAGACACCTGTAGAGCTCCTTTATAATCACCCAGTTACGTTGTGACGTTTGGTAGCACACAAAGTGTTCCTCTGGTAAACGGGAGTTTCATAATCTCATAGTCATAGGAACATGTATAAGTCATGAAGAAAGCAATAGCAACATACTAAACGATCGGGTGCTAAGCTAATGGAATGGGTCATGTCAATCAGATCATTCACTTAATGATGTGATCCCGTTAATCAAATAACAACTCCTTGTTCATGGTTAGGAAACATAACCATCTTTGATTAACGAGCTAGTCAAGTAGAGGCATACTAGTGACACTTTGTTTGTCTATGTATTCACACATGTATTATGTTTCCGGTTAATACAATTCTAGCATGAATAATAAACATTTATCATGATATAAGGAAATAAATAATAACTTTATTATTGCCTCTAGGTCATATTTCCTTCACGGACGTGTTGCCTATATACATGATCATACCTAGATATTCTCATAACTATGCTCAATTCTGTCAATTGCTCAACAGTAATTTGTTCACCCACCGTAGAATACTTATGCTCTCAAGAGAAGCCACTAGTGAAACCTTTGGCCCCTGGGTCTATCTTTATCATATTGATCTCCTACTACTTAGTTATTTCCTTTGCTATTTCCTTTGCCTTTATTTTACTTTGCATCTTTATCATAAAAATACCAAAAATATTATCTTATCATATCTATCAGATCTCACTCTCGTAAGTGGCCCTATAGGGATTGACAACCCCTATTTGTGTTGGTTGCGAGGATTTATTTGTTTTGTGCAGGTGCAAGGGTCTTGTGCCTAGCCTCCTACTGGATTGATACCATGGTTCTCAAAATCTGAGGGAAATACTTATGCTACTTTGCTGCATCATCCCTTCCTCTTTGGGAAAAACCAACGCAGTGCTCAAGAGGTAGCAACCCCCCGACCCCGAAATAGCACCCCGACCCCGACACGGCACCCCGACACCAACACGATACCCCGACCCCCGACACCTCCCGAAAAGGTGCTCTTTGGCCTTCCAGAGGCCTACGGGGTCATATATTTGTGAATTATGAGTTAGGTCATATATTTTTTGATTTTGTTATGAAAAACATCATATATAATTGTGTTGATCGGGTAGATTTGAATGTGAAGTTGTTTCATCGCTGCGAGGTTTGTTGTTCGACGACCTCGCCGTGCGTTTGACGAGCTCTGCCCCTTCATTCGTGGGTGAGCACAAATGACATGTCCTCCCCCCCATTAATTGTTTGCTCTGTTCTGGTGTTCGTGCCGATGAAACTTGATAGCTAGCTATATATGTGTCTTGAATCATCAGTATGCGTAACCAATATGTGTCTCCCGTTCGAAAGCGTTATAGTTATAAATATGCATGCATTTGCATATTTATAACCTTGATTCTTTCGAATTGTCCAACGCTATCCATGGACAACCCGAGTATGTGTAGACTGGGTTTGTTTTCCCATATGCTTTGCTCCGGATCCGACGCATAAATTTTGTCAGTGCCTCCCCTGTTGTTCTCCGGGTACACATCCTCTCTGTTTATTGCAGAGACGTGTATCAGGAGAACAGCGGGGAGGTGCTGCCGAAATTTTGCATCGGATCCGGAGCATAGCATGGGAAAATGAACCCAATCTACACATACTCAGGTGGGATTAGGACCTATCATTACCTATTAGAGTGTAGGTTGCATGGACGTAATAAAATTGACAAAGTAGATCAACTGATGAATATATACATGGTGAATTATATATATATATATATATTTATATATATTTGTTGTGTGTCCAGTAGCTCTGAAAGTCAAGATGAGTGATCGTGCGTGGATGTATACCGGTCACACTGGTCAGAACAAATGGAGCGCTGAATGGTTCACAAAAACCAAGGGGTTTGTGCAAGCCGCATTTGCAAATGGCCAGAGGAAAACCTGGTGCCCCTGTTTCCGGTGCGGCAATTGGCAAAAGAGGACAGAGGCTGAAATGGGCAAACACCTGCAGAAGAGTGGTTTTACACCCGATTATACAGTGTGGACATATCATGGTGAGTCTGCCCAACGTGACCGAGCTGAGGTGGATCGTCGTTGCACCGACGAGCATGGTACCAGGATGGAAAACATGGTGCAAGACTATGATGATGCTCGGGATTCGGACGAGGAGATGGAGGAATCTGCAAAGGCCTTCAATGAAATGTTGGAGTCTTCAAAACGTCCGCTCCACGAGCACACTGAGCTTGTCAGTTGGATGCCATCTCACAAGTAATGGCTCTGACGGCTCAGTTCAACTTGGGCAGAGAATGCTATGACGCAATGATGACAGTATTTGGACGCTTTCTACCCAAAGGCCATGTAATGCCTGCAAACATGTACCAGTCGGACAAAATCCTCCATGCACGGAAGATGCCCTATGAGAAGATACATGCGTGTGAGAAAGGATGTGTCTTATTTAGGCTTGACTATGCAGACTTGAACTATTGTCCCATTTGCAAGTCTTCCAGGTATGTTGTGGTAGACAACAGTATGGGTGAGAAGACACAGACCAAAATCCCTGTTAGTGTTCTTCGGTATATGCCAATCGTACCAAGACTTCAACGTCTTTTCATGGTCGAAGAGACGGCCAGACAGATGACATGGCACAAAACAGGCAAAAGAACCGAACTAGATGCAGATGGGAATCTGATGATGGTACACACATCGGATGGTGTTGCGTGGAAAAAGTTTGATGAATTACATGCTGACAAAGCGGTAGATCCGAGGCATCCTCGAGTCAGCATCTGCACGGATGGGTTCAGTGTGTTTGGTATGACGGCAGCCAAATACAATTGTTGGCCCGTATTTGTCTTTCCACTCAATCTCCCCCCGGACATATTATGCAAAGAAAGAACATTTTCCTGACGTTGATAATTTTAGGGCCCAACTATCCGGGGAAAAATATGAATGTGTACATGCAGCCGCTTAAGGACGAATTGCAAGAAGCCTGGGATAATGGGTTCAAGACATACAACGCCTATAGCAAACGGAACTTCATAATGTGTGTCTGGTACATGTACTTGACGCATGACTTGCCGGTGTATGCGCTATTCGTTGGCTGGTGTGTGCATGGAAGGTTCTCGTGCCCCACATGCAAGGGAGCTCTTGAGTTTCGTTGGCTTCAGGCCGGTCGCAAGTTTTCTTGCTTTGACATGCATAGACAGTTCCTGGATCCTCGACATAAGTTTAGGAAAGACAAGAAGAACTTCATCAGAGGTAGAGTTGTCCAGGGTACTTCAAGGGGTATAATTCTAAGCACGCCTGGACTCACAAGACATGCTTATGGGATCTTCCTTACTTCAAAGACCTCCTTTGCCCACACAACATCGACGTGATGCACACTGAGAAGAATATCGCCGAGGCACTTTTTGGTACATTGTTCTGCATAGATGGGAAGTCAAAGGATAATACTAAGGCTAGAGTCGATCTGGAGGCGCTATGTCATAGGCCATTACAAAACATGAAAGAACTGAAAGGAAAGCAGAACTGGACGAAGCCAAAGGCATGGTTCAATCTTGGAAGGCCAGCTATGAGGGAAATTATCTTGTGGGTGAAAATGCAGTTGATGTTCCCCGATGGGTATGCAGCAAATCTAAAGAGGGGAGCGAGTCTTGATAAATTGAAGATATTTGGTCTCAAGAGTCATGATTGGCACATGTGGATTGAGCGGGTAATGCCGGTGATGTTGCATGGCTTCATCCCTGAGGATGAATGGCTAGTACTGGCAGAACTCAGCTATTTCTTCCGTGTTCTTTGTACGATAGAACTACCGCCTGGCGTGCTAGAAGAAATGGAAGAGTTGGCGCCAGAGTTGATCCGCAAGTTAGAGAAGATCTTTCCACCGGGCTTCTTTAATCCAATGCATTTGATTTTGCATCTCCGGACCGAGGCAAGATTGGGGGGGGGGGGGCGTGCAAAATCATTGGTGCTACCCAACTGAGAGGATGCAGAAGACGCTTCAAGAAAAATGTAAGAATAAACATAGAATTGAAGCATCGATGGCTGAGGCATTCATCACTGAGGAGGCGGCAAACTTCGTGACAGCACACTACGAAGCCAAAAATAGTCATTTGCGTAATCTTAAGCCTCGGTACAATGCTGACGACCCTAAAAAGGGTGGATCCAACCTCAATTTATTCAAAGGGAATCTCGCACCAGCCAGTGTTTCAAATCCAGTATCTTTGGACAACGAAGAATGGCGGACCATTTTGTTGTATATCTTCAACAACCTGATAGAAGTGCGACCGTACATCGAGTAAGTTCTCGGTACATTGTTTCGCAACTTCTATTTCCTTTGAACTGCTCTTATTCCTGGATATTTCATATAGTCGATACGTCGCCATATTCTCGTATGGAACGGTGATCCAAAAGGATTCCGTCGAAGAGTATGAGGTTCTCGCAAAGCAAGGAGGCGGCTATCCCGGTTTCATATCTTGGTTCAAACAAAGGTAATTTCTATTAGACAATTTCATTTCATTCGCTAATTTGTGCGTAATGCAACAATCCTTTCGTATTAAACTTTTAGGCTAATTCAGAGTCTATGGATGCCGATTTGAGACAAGTCGCTAATGGTTTTGACTATAAGGTCCGTTCATTTGACAAATACGACATCAACGGGTATCGCTTTCGTACCTATGGCAAAGAGCTATCTATGGCCGACCGAAAGTCTACAAATTGTTGTGTATCTGCTATCGGCAAAGGAGGTACCGAGTATTATTGGAGAGTTGAAGCAATTTATGAACTTCTATTCTATGGTGAAAACCCACCGAATGTCGTAGTCTTCAAATGTTATTGGTTTCAGCCGAAGGAGACTAGAAGGACTCATGAACATATAGGGCTAGTTGAAATCAACCAAAGCACCCATTTAGATGTTCCTGATGTCTATATTATGGCTCAACAGGCGACCCAAGTATTCTATCTACCGTGGGCTTGCCAAACTAATCCAAATCTGAAAGGTTGGGATGTCGTTTATGAAGTGCCGCCACGTGCTAGACTATCTCCCCTAAAGGAAGAGGATTATGAACCTCACATTAACCCAGACACATATGAAGGAGAATTCTTCCAAGAGACACGTCTTTCCAAAAAGCGTTTCAAGAAACGCTATACTTCACCCCAAAACATTGAAGTAGACAGCGACAGTGAATCCGACATTACCCCAGAGGAGGAACAAGAAGAGCTGGAACAAGAAGAGGTTACTGTTGCGGATGACATGTCAATGCTTGACCGATTACGTCAAGGTGGCCTTCCACATGTTGATGCCACTGAACACTATGAGCCCGTCATTGATTATAGTGATGATGATTATGCATTTATTGATGATACTGATCGAGATTATTAGTAGTGTCAGGTATTCAATTTTTTTATGTTGTACTTGATTATGATACACTTAAGTGATATACATATTATTATTCATGTCGGTATTTTTATTATGTTGTACTAATTTCGTTTACTCTTTGTCATGGCAGGTGTTGAAAGATGGTGGGCGCTGGTCGGGAGCGCTCCGAGGCCCCTTCTTCGTCGGCGCATGGTGTGAGGTCTTCCATTCCACACGCACCTCTCCGTCGAGCGTTGCTGGACAGTATGGCGACACCGCCGGGCCCTTCTTCGTCGACCGCGGTGCCTAGTAGGGGACGAGGTAAGAAGAAGAGAGGAACTGGAGCACGTGGTCGCGGGAGAGGAGGTACGGTGACTGCTAGGGCGCCTTCCTCGCCGCCACCCCCAACTGTTTCACCCGAGCACGTGACTGCTAGGGTGGACTCGTCCGAGGAGGAGGCTACACATGAAGGAAATATGCCCTAGAGGCAATAATAAAGTTATTATTTATTTCCTTATATCATGATAAATGTTTATTATTCATGCTAGAATTGTATTAACCGGAAACATAATACATGTGTGAATACATAGACAAACAGAGTGTCACTAGTATGCCTCTACTTGACTAGCTCGTTAATCAAAGATGGTTATGTTTCCTAATCATGGACAAAGAGTTGTTATTTGATTAACGGGATCACATCATTAGTTGAATGATCTGATTGACATGACCCATTCCATTAGCTTAGCACCCGATCGTTTAGTATGTTGCTATTGCTTTCTTCATGACTTATACATGTTCCTATGACTATGAGATTATGCAACTCCCGTTTGCCGGAGGAACACTTTGTGTGCTACCAAACGTCACAACGTAACTGGGTGATTATAAAGGAGCTCTACAGGTGTCTCCAAAGGTACATGTTGGGTTGGCATATTTCGAGATTAGGATTTGTCACTGCGAATGTCGGAGAGGTATCTCTGGGCCCTCTCAGTAATGCACATCACTTAAGCCTTGCAAGCATTGCAACTAATGAGTTAGTTGCGGGATGATGTATTACGGAACGAGTAAAGAGACTTGCCGGTAACAAGATTGAACTAGGTATTGAATACCGACGATCGAATCTCAGGCAAGTAACATACCGATGACAAAGGGAACAACGCATGTTGTTATGCGGTCTGACCGATAAAGATCTTCGTAGAATATGTAGGAGTCAATATGGGCATCTAGGTCCCGCTATTGGTTATTGACCGGAGACGTGTCTCGGTCATGTCTACATTGTTCTCGAACCGTAGGGTCTGCGCGCTTAAGGTTTCGATGACAGTTATATTATGAGTTTATGAGTTTTGATGTACCGAAGGAGTTCGGAGTCCCGGATGGGATCGGGGACATGACGAGGAGTCTCGAAATGGTCGAGACGTAAAGATCGATATATTGGACGACTATATTCGGACATCGGAAAGGTTCCGAGTGGTTCGGGTATTTTTTGGAGTACCGGATTGTTACGGGAATTCGCCGGGAGAAGTATTGGGCCTTATTGGGCCATACGGGAAAGTGAGAGGGGCTGCCTAGGGCAGGCCGCGCGCCCCCCAAGACCTAGTCCGAATTGGACTAGGGGGAGGGGCCGCGCCCCCTCCTTCTTTCCCTTCTCCCTTCCCCTTCCTTGTCTCCTACTCCTACTACATGGAAGGACTCCTAGTTGGACTAGGAAAGGGGGAATCCTACTCCCGGTGGGAGTAGGACTCCCCTAGGGCGCGCCATAGAGAGGGCCGGCCCTCCCCTCCTCCACTCCTTTATATACGGGGGCAGGGGGCACCCCATGTACACACAAGTTGATCTTCGTGATCATTCCTTAGCCGTGTGCGGTGCCCCCCTCCACGATATTACACCTCGGTCATATTGTAGTAGTGCTTAGGCGAAGCCCTGCGACGGTTGAACATCAAGATCGTTACCACGCCGTCGTGCTGACGGAACTCCTCCCCGAAGCTTTGCTGGATCGGAGCCCGGGGAGCGCCATCGAGCTGAACGTGTGCCAAGAACTCGAAGGTGCCAGAGTAACGGTGCTTGGATCGGTTGGACCGGGAAGACGTACGACTACTTCCTCTACGTTGCGTCAACGCTTCCACTTCGGTCTACGTGGGTACGTAGACAACACTCTCCCCTCTCGTTGCTATGCATCACCATGATCTTGTGTGTGCGTAGGAAAATTTTGAAATTACTACGTTCCCCAACAGTGGTATCAGAGCCTAGGTTTTATGTGTTGATGTTATATGCACGAGTAGAACACAAGTGAGTTGTGGGCGATATAAGTCATACTGCTTACCAGCATGTCATACTTTGGTTCGGCGGTATTGTTGGATGAAGCGGCCCGAACCGACATTACGCGTACGCTTACGCGAGACCGGTTCTCCCGACGTGCTTTGCACATAGGTGGCTTGCGGGTGACAGTTTCTCCAACTTTAGTTGAACCGAGTGTGGCTACGCCCGGTCCTTGCGAAGGTTAAAACAGCACCAACTTGACAAACTATCATTGTGGTTTTGATGCGTAGGTAAGATTGGTTCTTGCTTAAACCCGTAGCAGCCACGTAAAACTTGCAACAACAAAGTAGAGGATGTCTAACTTGTTTTTGCAGGGCATGTTGTGATGTGATATGGTCAAGACGTGATGAGATATAATTTGTTGTATGAGATGATCATGTTTTGTTGAAGTTATCAGCAACTGGCAAAATCCTTATGGTTGTCTCTCTATTGCATGAGATGCAAGCGTCCAATAATTGCTTTACTTTATCGCTATGCGATAGCAATAGTTGCAAGAGCAATTGTTGGCGAGACAACCACGTGACGACACATTGATATAGATCAAGATGATGGAGATCATGGTGTCATGCCGGTGACGATATAGATCATGACAGTACTTTGGAGATGGAGATCAAAGAAGCAAGATGATGATGGCCATATCATGTCACATATTTTGATTGCATATGATGTTTATCTTTTATACATCTTATTTTTGCTTAGTTTGACGGTAGCATTTTAAGATGATCTCTCACTAATTATCAAGAAGTGTTCTCCCTGAGTATGCACCGTTGCGAAAGTTCTTCGTGCTGAGACACCACGTAATGATCGGGTGTGATAGGCTCTACGTTCAAATACAACGGGTGCAAAACAGTTGCACACACGGAATACTCAGGTTATACTTGACGAGCCAAGCATGTACAGATATGGCCTCGGAACACGGAGACCGAAAGGTCGAGCGTGAATCATATAGTAGATATGATCAACATAGTGATGTTCACCAATGAAACTACTCCATCTCACGTTATGATCGGACATGGTTTAGTTGATTTGGAGCACGTGATCACTTAGAGGATTAGAGGGATGTCTATCTAAGTGGGAGTTCTTAAGTAATATGATTAAATTGAACTTAAATTTATCATGAACTTAGTCCTGGTAGTATTTTGCAAATTATGTTGTAGATCAATAGCTCGCGTTGTTGCTTCCCTGTGTTTATTTTGATATGTTCCTAGAGAAAATTGTGTTGAAAGATGTTAGTAGCAATGATGCGGATTGGATCCGTGATCTGAGTTTTATCCTCATTGCTGCACAGAAGAATTATGTCCTTGATGCACCGCTAGGTGACAGACCTATTGCAGGAGCAGATGCAGACGTTATGAACGTTTGGCTAGCTCAATATGATGACTACTTGATAATTTAGTGCACCATGCTCAATGGCTTAGAATCGGGACTTCAAAGACGTTTTGAACATCATGGACCATATGAGATGTTCCAGGAGTTGAAGTTAATATTTCAAGCAAATACCCGAGTTGAGAGATATGAAGTCTCCAACAAGTTCTATAGCTAAAAGATGGAGGAGAATCGCTCAACTAGTGAGCATGTGCTCAGATTGTCTGGGTACTACAATCGCTTGAATCAAGTGGGAGTTAATCTTCCAGATAAGATAGTGATTGACAGAATTCTCTAGTCACCATCATCAAGTTAGTAGAACTTCGTGATGAACTATAATATGCAAGGGATAACGGAAACAACTCCCAAGCTCTTCGTGATGCTGAAATCAACGAAGGTAGAAATAAAGAAAAACATCAAGTGTTGATGGTTGACAAGACCACTAGTTTCAAGAAAAGGGCAAAGGGAAGAAGGGGAACTTCAAGAAGAACGACAAGCAAGTTGCTGGTCAAGTGAAGAAGCCCAAGTCTGATCCTAAGCCTGAGACTAAGTGCTTCTACTGCAAAGGGACTGGTCACTGGAAGCGGAACTACCCTAAGTGATTGGCGGATAAGAAGGATGGCAAAGTGAACATAAGTATATTTGATATACATGTTATTGATGTGTACTTTACTAGTGTTTATAGCAACCCCTCAGTATTTGATGCTAGTTCAGTTGCTAAGAGTAGTAACTCGAAACGGGAGTTGCAGAATGAACAGAGACTAGTTAAGGGTGAAGTGACGATGTGTGTTGGAAGTGGTTCCAAGATTGATATGATCATCATCGCACACTCCCTATACTTTCGGGATTAGTGTTGAACCTAAATAAGTGTTATTTGGTGTTTGCGTTGAGCATGAATATGATTTGATCATGTTTATTGTAATACGGTTATTCATTTAAGTAAGAGAATAAATTGTTGTTCTGTTTACATGAATAAAACCTTATATGGTTACACACCCAATGAAAATGGTTCATTGGATCTCGATCATAGCAATACACATATTCATAATATTGAAACCAAAAGATGCAAAGTTAATAATGATAGTGCAACTTATTTGTGGCACTGCCGTTTAGGTCATATTGGTGTAAAGCGCATGAAGAAAATCCATGCTGGTGGGCTTTTGGAATCACTTGATTATGAATCAGTTGGTGCTTGCGAACCATGCCTCATAGGCAAGATGACTAAGACTCCGTTCTCCGGAACAATGGAGCGAGCAATAGATTTGTTGGAAATCATACATACTGATGTATGTGGTCCGATGAATATTGAGGCTCATGGCAGGTATCATTATTTTCTGATCTTCACAGATGATTTGAGCAAATATAAGTATATCTACTTGATGAAACACAAGTCTGAAACATTTGAAAAGTTCAAAGAATTTCAGAGTGAAGTGGACAAAAATAAAAGTTTCTATGATATGATCGCAAAAGATGAATATTTGAGTTACGAGTTTGGTCTTCAATTAAAACAATGTGGAATAGTTTCACAAATTCAGGCCACCTGGAATACCATAGCATAATGGTGTGTCCAAACGTCATAACCGTACTTTATTGGATATAGTGCAATCTATGATGTTCCTTACCGATTTACCACTAAAGTTTTGGGGTTATGCATTAGAGACAGCTGCATTCACGTTAAATAGGGCACCATCTAAATCCATTGAGACGACACCGTGTGAACTATGGTTTGGCAAGAAACCTAAGCTGTCGTTTCTTAAAGTTTGGAGTTGCGATGCTTATGTGAAAAAGTTTCATCTCGATAAGCTCAAACTCAAATCGGAGAAATATGTCTTCATAGGATACCCAGAGGAGACAGTTGGGTACACCTTCTATCACAGATCCGAAGGCAAGACATTCGTTGCTAAGAATGGATCCTTTCTAGAGAAGGAGTTTCTCTCGAAGGAAGTGAGTGGGAGGAAAGTAGAAAACTTGATAAGGTAATTGTACCTTCTCCCTTATTGGAAAATAGTTCATCACAGAAATCTGTTCCTGTGACTACTACACCAATTAATGAGGAAGCTAATGATGATGATCATGTAACTTCAGATCAAGTTACTACCGAATCTCGTAGGTAAACCAGAGTGAGATCCGCACCAGAGTGGTACGGTAATCCTATTCTCGAGGTCATGTTACTTGACCATGACGAACCTACGAACTATGAGGAAGCGATGATGAGCCCAGATTCCGATAAATGGCTTGAGGCCATGAAATCTGAGATGGGATCCATGTATGAGAACAAAGTGTGGACTTTGGTTGACTTGCCCGATGATTGGCAAGCCATAGAAAATAAATGGATCTTTAAAAGGAAGACGGACGCTGATAGTAGTGTTACTATCTACAAAGCTAGAATTGTCGCAAAAGGTTTTCGACAAGTTCAAGGTGTTGACTACGATGAGAGTTTCTCACTCATATCTATGCTTAAGTCTGTCCGAATCATGTTAGCAATTGTCGCATTTTATGAAATCTGGCAAATGGATAAACAAAACTGCATTCCTTAATGGATTTATTAAAGAAGAGTTGTATATAATGCAACCAGAAGGTTTTGTCAATCCTAAAGGTGCTAACAAAATATGCAAGCTCCAGCGATCCATCTATGGACTGGTGCAAGCATCTCGGAGTCGGAATATACGCTTTGATAAGTTGATCAAAGGATATAGTTTTATACAGACTTGCGGTGAAGCCTGTATTTACAAGAAAGTGAGTGGGAGCACTACATCATTTCTGATAAGTATATGTGAATGACATATTGTTGATCGGAAATAATGTAGAATTATTCTGCAAAGCATAAAGGAGTGTTTGAAAGGAGTTTTTTCAAAGAAAGACCTCGAAGAAGCTGCTTACATATTGAGCATCAAGATCTATAGAAATAGATCAAGACGCTTGATAAGTTTTTTCAATGAGTACATACCTTGACAAGATTTTGAAGTAGTTCAAAATGGAACAGTCAAAGAAAGAGTTCTTGCCTGTGTCATAAGGTGTGAAATTGAGTAAGACTCAAAGCCCGACCACAGCAGAAGATAGAAAGAGAATGAAAGTCATTCCCTATGCCTCAGCCATAGGTTCTATAAAGTATGCCATGTTGTGTACCGGATCTATTGTATACCCTACACTGATTGGCATGGGAGTACAATAGTGATCTAGGAGTAGATCACTGGACAGCGGTCAAAATTATCCTTACTGGAATAAGGATATGTTTCTCGATTACGGAGGTGACAAAAGGTTCGTCGTAAAGGGTTACGTCGATGCAAGTTTTGACACTGATCCAGATGACTCTAAGTCTCAATCTGGATACATATTGAAAGTGGGAGCAATTAGCTAGAGTAGCTCCATGCAGAGCATTGTTGACATAGAAATTTGCAAAATACATGCGGATCTGAATGTGGCAGACCCGTTGACTAAACTTCTCTCACAAGCAAAACATGATCACTTTTTGGGTCTTAATCACATAGCAATGTGAACTAGATTATTGAATCTAGTAAACCCTTTGGGTGTTAGTCACATGGAGATGTGAACCAATCACATAAAGATGTGAACTATTGATGTTAAATCACATGGCGATGTGATCTAGATTATTGACTCTAGTGCAAGTGGGAGACTGAAGGAAATATGCCCTAGACGAAATAATAAAGTTATTATTTATTTCCTTATATCATGATAAATGTTTATTATTCATGCTAGAATTGTATTAACCAGAAACATAATACATGTGTGAATACATAGACAAACAGAGTGTCACTAGTATGCCTCTACTTGACTAGCTCGTTAATCAAAGATGGTTATGTTTCCTAATCATGGACAAAGAGTTGTTATTTGATTAACGGGATCACATCATTAGTTGAATGATCTGATTGACATGACCCATTCCATTAGCTTAGCACCCGATCATTTAGTATGTTGCTATTGCTTTCTTCATGACTTATACATGTTCCTATGACTATGAGATTATGCAACTGCCGTTTTCCGGAGGAACACTTTGTGTGCTACCAAATGTCACAACGTAACTGGGTGATTATAAACGAGCTCTACAGGTGTCTCCAAAGGTACATGTTGGGTTGGCGTATTTCGAGATTAGGATTTGTCACTCCGAATGTCGGAGAGGTATCTCTGGGCCCTCTCGGTAATGCACATCACTTAAGCCTTGCAAGCATTGCAACTAATGAGTTAGTTGCGGGATGATGTATTACGGAACGAGTAAAGAGACTTGCCGGTAACAAGATTGAACTAGGTATTGGATACTGATGATCGAATCTCAGGCAAGTAACATACCGATGACAAAGGGAACAACGTATGTTGTTATGCGGTCTGACCGATAAAGATCTTCGTAGAATATGTAGGAGCCAATATGGGCATCCAGGTCCCGCTATTGGTTATTGACCGGAGATGTGTCTCGGTCATGTCTACATTGTTCTCGAACCGTAGGGTCCGCACGCTTAAGGTTTCGATGACAGTTATATTATGAGTTTATGAGTTTTGATGTACCGAAGGAGTTCGGAGTCCCGGATGGGATCGGGGACATGACGAGGAGTCTCGAAATGGTCGAGACATAAAGATTGATATATTGGACGACTATATTTGGACATCGGAAAGGTTCCGAGTGGTTCGGGTATTTTTCGGAGTACCGGAGAGTTACGAGAATTCGCCGGAGAAGTATTGGGCCTTATTGGGCCACACGGGAAAGAGAGAGGGGCTGCCTAGGGCAGGCCGCGCGCCCCTAAGACCTAGTCCGAATTGGACTAGGGGGAGGGGCCGCGCCCCCTCCTTCTTTCCCTTCTCCCTTCCCCTTCCTTGTCTCCTACTCCTACTACATGGAAGGACTCCTAGTTGGACTAGGAAAGGGGGAATCCTACTCCCGGTGGGAGTAGGACTCCCCTAGGGCGCGCCATAGAGAGGGCCGGCCCTCCCCTCCTCCACTCCTTTATATACGGGGGCAGGGGGCACCCCATGTACACACAACTTGATCTTCGTGATCATTCCTTAGCTGTGTGCGGTGCCCCCCTCCACGATATTACACCTCAGTCATATTGTAGCGGTGCTTAGGCGAAGCCCTGCGACGGTTGAACATCAAGATCGTCACCACGCCGTCGTGCTGACGGAACTCCTCCCCGAAGCTTTGCTAGATCGGAGCCCGGGGAGCGTCATCGAGCTGAACGTGTGTCAAGAACTCGGAGGTGCCGGAGTAACGGTGCTTGGATCGGTTGGACCGGGAAGACGTACGTCTACTTCCTCTATGTTCCGTCAATGCTTGTCACATCCCTAGCTTCTAGTGCTGCCTAGTGTTTGCATCTTTCTTGCATCATGTTAAATTTCTGAAAGTTGAACTGAGTAATTTTGGAAGCCTCAAAAATTAAATAAAAGAAGGGCAAAAACCCTAAAATCTCATTCATTGTTTCCAAAATGCTCTTCTTAAATGTTTGATAATTTTTGGAAAGGGTTCTGGTCCCAACCAAAATATTGAACATTTTTAAGGACTTAATCTTGGGACTTTGAATTTAAATCATTAGCTATTTGAATTTGAATTATATTCATATAATTAGAATATAATTTCAAATACCCTTGAAATATTTTATGAGCTTTTGGAAAAGTCCATCTAGCAAAATAAAAATATTTAGAGGAGTTTTTGGCATTGTTTGGATTATTTTAAATTCAAAACAGTGGCAAAAGATTAAATAAAAGAAAACAGAACAGATATATAAAAAAAAGAGCAGAAGCCTACCTGGGCCACCTACCTGCAGCCCACCTAGCACCCCACCTGGCACCAGCAACCGGCCCAGCTCCTGTGCTGGCAGCCCACCGGTGCGGCCCAGCCCACCAGGCGCCTCCCCCTGTCGCCTACCTCCTCGTGCCAGTAGGCAGAGGAGGGACACCGCGCCGCCGCCGCGCGCGCCACCTCCACCCTGCTCTGGCCACCTCCTGCTTCGCGCTGGAGGCTCGTCCTCCTCCCTGACCCCATGCCTGGATGACGCCACGCTGCCCCGACTCCCTCTCGCACTCTCCCTCGCCTCATCCCCTCCTCTGTCTCTCTCACACGCACGGCCGTCGCCACCGACGCCGTTCGCCGCGGCCACAGCCACCGCCTCGCCTCTCCGACACGCCCACGGGCTCCGCCTCGTCCCTCTCTTCCTCCTCACCGAGCCGTCCGACGCCGGAAGCCCCTGGACGTCGCAAGCACCGCCGTTCCCCTCGTCGGCGACCGGAGATCGCCGCCGTCAATTCTCCGTCGCAGAAGCTTCCCCGAGCCCTTTGAGCTGCTCTGCGAGTCCGCCGTGAGCCCCTCTTCCTTTCCCCTCACCTCTCTCTCTCGCGCGTGCCCTGTAGCCGCCGCCCCACGAGCACCCGAGGCCGCCGTCCGCCATGGCCGGTGAGCTTCGTGCTCCCGAGCTCCTCCACCTGCGCTCGTTGCCTCCGAGTGCTCCTGATGACCCCAGTGACCCGTAGAGCCCCTCCAGCGCCTCAGCTCCCTCGTTTGCGAGCAGCAGCGCCGAACCCGACCGCACCCGAACTCCGGCCACCGCTCACGAGCTCGCCGTCGTCGGTACCGGCCACCACAGGCACGGCCACCACCACCGTTCGATGCGCACCAGCAAGGGCTCTCCAACGAGCCCAAGCACAGCCTCGCTCGTGCCCTGTAGCGCGTTTCCGGTTCGCGCCGCCGTCTCGGGCCTCGCCGGCGTCATGTCGCCGGTGGGTCTGACCCACTTTGACCACGGCGGGACCCCCCTGTGTCCATGACATGTGGGGCCGGCCTTTGACTGAATTAGTGTAGGATTTTAATTAGTGCTAATTGCT
The DNA here is from genome assembly GCF_018294505.1 of Triticum aestivum. NCBI lineage: Eukaryota > Viridiplantae > Streptophyta > Magnoliopsida > Poales > Poaceae > Triticum > Triticum aestivum. Next base: position 504,319,111 of record NC_057806.1, on the reverse strand, counting down.
CTGTTGGTTAATTAGGATTAGTACTAATTGAATTAGTTAAACTAATTACCCCTGCTGACACTGACAGTGGGCCCCGTGGCTATTAATTTGATTAGTTAGAATTAATTAACTCTGTTAGTCACCTGAGTCACTGACCAGTGGGCCCCACTGGTCAGGTTTGACCGGACCAGCCCCTGTTGACCTGCTGACGTCATGCCAACGCCATGCTGACGCAATATTCCTATTCTGGAATTTAGTTTATTTTATAAATAATCAGGAAATTCCAGAAATAGCTAAAACTTCAATAAATCATAGAAAATTAACCGTAACTCCAAATTAAATAATTTATATATGAAAAATTATCAGAAAAATTCAAGGAATCCATCTGTACCATTTTCATGCATGTTTGAACAATGTTTGTCCTCTGTTTTGGACAAAACCAATAAAGGGCATTTAAATAACCATATATGGAGTTGGAATTTGAATCATGTATTCAAACCAACTTCATTTAAATCATAGCTAGGTGCATTAGCCCAAAACACATTCATATTGCCATGTCATAGCATGCATCATATTGTGCATTGCATTGATCGTGTTTCTTCTGTGTTTGCGGGTGTTGTTTCCCCCCGATAGACGTTGTACCGATGATGTGATCGTTGACACTGATGAAGACTGAGTGTTATCTTCAGAAGTGCCAGGCAAGCAAAACACCCTTGTTCATTCCGATATAATCCCACTCTCTCGCCCCTGCTCTCTTTTACTGCATTAGGACAACAACGATTCATCTGTTACTTGCTGCGGTAGCTGAACCCCTTTATCCTCTGCATGACCTGTCATTCCACAGTAAATAGATGAAACCCACTAGCATGAGTAGGAGTTGTTTGAGCCCTATTGTGCCTACTCATTCTTGCTTGTTTGTCATGCCTGCTACTGCTTAGAGTTGTGTCAGGTCTGATTCATCGGGAATGAATCAGAGGTGTGTGAACATGTCCTACTGTGTGTGAGCTAAGTGTGTGAACACGATTTGGTAAAGGTAGCGGTGAGAGGCCATGTAGGAGTACATGGTGGGTTGTCTCATTGCAGCCGTCCTCAGGAACTGAGTTCTGTGTTTGTGATCCATGATTCAGCTACTACCACGCATTGGGCCCGAAACCAATGGACCCTCTCGGCTTCTTAATCACCCTTGTCCTCTGTCCAGGAGTTGCAAGTAGTTTCTGGTGTTTGTAGTATGCTGGAGGCCGTGGGCAGCGCTGACCGGAGGGGTGGGCTGTGATGCGGTAGGCACGTGGCCCGGTGTACCGGCGCCCGTTTGGTGTCTCGGGAACCCTGTTCACATCGTTTGGGGCTGTGAGCGAAACTCCGGCCGGATCTCCTCATGGATGGAACCCGAATAGGCGATAAACCTGGACTAGAGACTTGAGTGTTTAGGTAGGCCGTGGCCGACACCCACGTTGGGCTTCCGCTTGAAGGTTGCCGAGTACATGTCGTGTAAACGGCGGTAAGTGGTGAGAGCGTGTGTGAAGAAGTACACCCCTGCAGGGTTAACATCATCTATTCGAATAGCCGTGTCCGCGGTAAAGGACTTCTGGGTTGCCTGTACAGTTCATAGACAAGTGAAAGTGGATACTCTAAAATACGCAAGATAAGCGTGAGTGCTATGGATGGCGTTCTCGTAGGGAGACGGGAGCGGATCCATAGTGGTGTATTGATATGGTGAATATGTGGACTCGTGTGCGCCACCTCAAAAGAGTTACTTGCAGTCGTAGTTCAGGATAGCCACCGAGTCAAAGCTGGATTGCTGCAGTTAAACCCCACTATCCCCTTTGTTGATAATGATGCATATGTAGTTAGTTCTGATGTAAGTCTTGCTGGGTACATTTGTACTCACGTTTGCCTATTTTATGTTTTTGCAGAGAGACTTCGGTCTCGCTAGTAGTTCCACGTGGACTTCGACGTTTAGCTTGTTACCTCAGCTACGATCTTGTGCCCTCGGCAGGATCTGGTAGATAGTCAGGCTTCTCAGCCTTTTTCATTTATAGTTGTCTGTACTCAGACATGTTAGCTTCCGCTTGTGCTTTGACTTGTATGCTCTGAATGCTGGGTCATGAGACCCATGTTTGTAATATCTCGCTCCTCGGAGCCTATTGAATAAATACTTGAGTTGTAGAGTCATGTTGTGATGCCATGTTGTATTTGCACATATCGAGCATATTGTGTGTATGTTATTGAAATGCTTGGTATGTGTGGGATCTGACTATCTAGTTGTTTATCTTAGTAGCCTCTCTTACCGGGAAATGTCTCCTAGTGTTTCCACTGAGCCATGGTAGCTTGCTACTGCTCCGGAACACTTAGGCTGGCCGGCATGTGTCCTTCTTCGTTCCTGTGTCTGTCCCTTCGGGGAAATGTCACGCGATGAATACCGGAGTCCTGTTAGCCCGCTACAGCCCGGTTCACCGGAGTCCTGCTAGCCCAGTGCTACAGCCTGGATTCACTCGCTGATGACCGACACGTTCGATGCTGGGTCATGGATGCCTGTCCCTGTAAGTCTGTGCCACTTTGGGTTTACGACTAGCCATGTCAGCCCGGGCTCCTTATCATATGGATGCTAGCGACACTATCATATACGTGTGCCAAAAGGCGCAAACGGTCCCGGGCAAAGGTAAGGCGACACCCGTGGGAATACCGTGCGTGAGGCCGCAAAGTGATATGAGGTGTTACATGCTAGATCGATGTGGCATTGAGTCGGGGTCCTGACAGTGTTGGTATCAGAGCTTGACTGCCTGTAGGATTACCAAGCCAAACTGGTCGAAGTTGAGTCTAGAAATTCTTTAGTTATATAAGGGAATTGATTGTGGGATGGAACGTAAGGCTCTTTTTACTCCTTATACCTCATGGCCTTCTGATCTGAGTCACCTCTTCTCTTCTACGGGGATTAAGAACTAGGCTTCTCTTCTTTCTATCAGGATCACGTGTTACTAATCCGTAGACTTATAAGATTGTTGGATTTAAGCCTCGGTCAGTTCCTACTACTTCTGTATGTTAATTGTTGATCTCCAAACCTTGATATTGTGCTTCTGAGTGGTTATGCCACCATTTTTGTGAATGTCTCAAATCTTTCTGAGCATTTACAGCCGTTATGCTGTCCGAGTCATCCCAGGTTTCTAAATAGTCTGATGCATTTGCAAATCCTTTCCTTCCGTTCCGATGTCCTTATGGTCAGAATAAGCACACTAACCGGTGCGTTGAGGTAATTTATTGCCTTGACATATATGTTGGAGTTCCTATTATGACCCTAAGTGCTTAGAGGATCATCTAGTGGTCTAGCCATGATCTGTGTTTCCAGTGTGATGATTCTGGCCGTCATTGTCGAAAGCATCCCGTGATGCCATTTAGTTAGTAGGTATTCTATTCCTGGGTTCTTGAACCCGAGATCCACTCTACTTACTTCATGTTGATAGTGTTTGCTAGTTCCTTTAGGTTAATAGTAACCTTTGCGATAGTCCTCGAGGTCCGTGGTATATCGTTCTTCCAAATACCATGAACCATTCTTGGCAGGAGTTATTTTGAACCAAAAGATCACAACCAGAGTACTCTTGATGAGTTCTCCATGCTATATTGTGACTCTGCCAGCTCAACCTTTCTGCATGGGTTATCCGGAAGAATTATGTTGAACATGGTTCGACATACTAATCTATGCATCCACAACTCAGAAAGTTATATGTTCCTTTGAGTTGTCCCTCTTTAGTTGTCTACTGACCTTCATCTATCAATTGATAGTCAAGAGTATGCATGCATTCGTTTATCGATGCCTATTACTCTTGTGGTCCGTCAAGCCATTCTATCGCGGAATGACTAGGTGAAACAAACTCCAGTACCTCATCCATATCTAGGATTGGGTCAAAGTAGTTGTATCTCACAGATCAAAATGCCAACCTAGCTTTTGTTCTGTTCTACCCTGAAGTATTACCTACTTTATGTCAGGAATGTCATGAGGGTTGCACCTTCTCTTATGGATTCTTGATGTAGTGATACTTCTCACCATCGTTATTCATTTCTCGGTCCTCGTGTTGTTGCATCCGGAACGCCGACAAGTGAATCGTGATGTGTGAAATCAATACTCCTAGCAATGCTATTGCTTGGTAGTTAAAGGACAAAACTTTCATTCTTAGCGTGTTGGTTATTGAATCATCATTCTAAGACTGATTGTGCTACCTAGTCCTTGTTCTCGGTGCACTCTTCGACCGATGAGTTAGGATTATTTCAAATCTTCGCTCTATTGATCATATCGTCTTGCCTCAAAAAGCAAGATTGTTCTCGAGCTTAGTAACATATCGGTGGTTCGTGATTTTTCGAATATCTTCTCGAAGGTATCACAAGGTTGTCACCTGACTGTTATGTTGAGCTCGTGATCAAGTTGTTTTATCCTGTAAACCACCCTTTCTCCAAGAATCCGTGTTGGATACCCCTGAGCTAGTTGGTTAAGCTAGACAACAACTTGGAGAGTTGGAAGATAAAAGCTTGCCTGACTTAGTTCGTTCCAAAGGGATATTCTTGTGTAGTGTGTGTTGAAGAAAGATGATATCTTCATCAATTGGTCCCTGTGATTAGTTGCTGGACCTATTGTCTTATCAATCCTTTGATTTGAGTGTGGGCTATCGTCAAATCAAATTAGTACCAACGATATTCGTAATGTTGTCTTACTCGTGGTTGATCCCTCGAGCATACATCATTATATCTTTTGGGTCTGACCAATGCTATCACTTGTTCACTTAACTATGGAATTCCTTTTAAAAGGAAACCCAGATGAATTGTTGTTGATCCCATTGACAACATCCTTATCTCCTCCATGATCTTGTTGGACAACAAGTTAGTGTTGGAAACTTTTGAAAGCATTTTCTTCATGCTAGCTCATGAAGTATGTGTTTGATGAAAGGAGTGACTTCCTCTTATACACGTGCATTTGGTGAAAGTTGCCGCCGTGAATTTGAGAAAGTTAGTTTTGCTTCCTCTGGAATCATCCCAAGTCAGTCATGCATACGTGCGAAGTATTCTGTGGTCTGGAGACTTGCAACCTTCATTCCATATGTGTCCCGAGCACACCAAGCCACTGATTGAATTGTTCAAGGAGGAAAAGTTCCTTCTTAAGAGCATGCCTTATGCAAGGACTTCGAAATCCTCGATGATGGTTCCCTTTCCTGAACTCGGTAGTGTTTTATTATAAGACTACTTTGTGGTCATGCTTGTCTTGGACAACATGTTCACATGTTGTAGCAGAACCAGCTCATGTTTTGGAGCTTGCTATCGTAATTCATTTTCCGAGAATCTTGCAACGTCATCTCGTCGATTTGTGTTGCAAACTTTCATTTCTCTTCCTAGACTCGATGAGTCTAGAATATTCTGACACCAACCGGATCTGAATCTCTGGCAGATATGATGGTTGGAATGTTTCCCAAGAACTACAATATTGGTCCCTCTATAACCGGTAAAGTGGATGTCGTGGCCAACACACCCAGCCGGAAGACCTGTTATTGTAATATCTTGTTTGAGGAAGTTGTCCACCTCCCCATAAGGACTTCGTAGGATTTACTCCTTAGATGTTCCTTATGGATTTCTTTTGTGTTCCCGAAGTCCGACCTTTACCTGATGTTCTAGATGTCAAACCATATCTATGAATGGATTATGCTATCACATCAGGGAGAACATTAAAAGCGGAGTGCTAAATGTCTCTCGGTCGATCATCTAGATTTTGATCCCTTGGCCTCGCTAAGGTGAAATCTGAGAAGGTTATCTTCCTTTGCATCTGCATCATCCATCGTATTCATCATGGTAGTATGTTGTGTTGCCAGGATCCTTGACACGGATGTTGGTAAAATCTTGATGATTATGGAAATGCTCAAGTTCTTGAGAGCACGCACAAGCGCTAGGTGTTATCATCGGCACTAACTGGATTGCTCTCAGTTTCCTCGGCAATGCTATGACCTTTTCAAACAGTGAATTCACTCTCTATTGTTGGGTTCTTCCCCAGTTACCAGAATCATTCCCAGCATTTGCATTTTGTTCCCAGCTTGCACCGCCAATGTGCCATTCTACCACAGGTCTCTTCCATTTCCGGTGGTAAGCAAATTCATCCATTACGTTGTCTTCAACAAGGTAATCCACATCATCCAAGTCCGAGTATGCCATTCTACCGACCCCCTCCAAACGATCGCTCGAGAATTGCCTTAGGCTGGTTTAAAGAGTTTCAATGATCTCTGAATCAAAGGTAATTCTTTTTGCCACTTAAGGGGATATATCTACGAGTCACCATCCCTAAGGTGCCTCGTTGTGGTATCATGGCAACTCAACTCCTCGCTACGTTGACAATCGTTTACCACCTTTTTAAGTGTGGAATTGTTGTCTATCTAGTGAACCCTCGTCATCTGTTCCACTCCATCCCTCTAGAGGTGTGCCTCGTCTCTCAGCTCGAGAGATGTTGCTATGTCTCATTCCGAGAGTTAATCCTGAGTTGTTCGACCTTCGAGAAGAACGATTCTTTTAGGGTCTTTCCTTCCTCTCGTTGTCATGATAGTTGGAGTTCTCAGAGCAAGACTTCGAGACAATGATGGTGAACGAATCAATGTTCAGTATGAAGTGCCACCTGGATCGTGAAGATTATGTTAGTTTGCGTTCCCCCTTTATCCTACCCTACGCCTGAATCTTGGGACGAGATTCTTGTTTAGTGGGGGCGAGCTGTCACATCCCTAGCTTCTAGTGCTGCCTAGTGTTTGCATCTTGCTTGGATCATGTTAAATTTCTGAAAGTTGAACTGAGGAATTTTGGAAGCCTCAAAAATTAAATAAAAGAAGGGCAAAAACCCTAAAATCTCATTCATTGTTTCCAAAATGCTCTTCTTAAATGTTTGATAATTTTTGGAAAGGGTTCTGGTCCCAACCAAAATATTGAACATTTTTAAGGACTTAATCTTGGGACTTTGAATTTAAATCATTAGCTATTTGAATTTGAATTATATTCATATAATTAGAATATAATTTCAAATACCCCTGAAATATTTTATGAGCTTTTGGAAAAGTCCATCTAGCAAAATAAAAATATTCAGAGGAGTTTTTGGCATTGTTTGGATTATTTTAAATTCAAAACAGTGGCAAAAGATTAAATAAAAGAAAACAGAACAGAAATATAAAAAAAGAGCAGAAGCCTACCTGGGCCACCTACCTGCAGCCCACCTAGCGCCCCACCTGGCGCCAGCAACCGGCCCAGCTCCTGTGCTGGCAGCCCACCGGTGCGGCCCAGCCCACCAGGCGCCTCCCCCTGTCGCCTTCCTCCTCGTGCCAGTAGGCAGAGGAGGGACACCGCGACGCCGCCGCGCGCGCCACCTCCACCCTGCTCTGGCCACCTCCTGCTTCGCGCTGGAGGCTCGTCCTCCTCCCTGACCCCGTGCCTGGATGACGCCACGCTGCCCCGACTCCCTCTCGCACTCTCCCTCGCCTCATCCCCTCCTCTGTCTCTCTCTCACACGCACGGCCGTCGCCACCGACGCCGTTCGCCGCGGCCACAGCCACCGCCTCGCCTCTCCGACACGCCCACGGGCTCCGCCTCGTCCCTCTCTTCCTCCTCACCGAGCCGTCCGACGCCGGAAGCCCCTGGACGTCGCAAGCACCGCCGTTCCCCTCGTCGGCCACCGGAGATCGCCGCCGTCAATTCTCCGTCGCAGAAGCTTCCCCGAGCCCATTGAGCTGCTCTGCGAGTCCGCCGTGAGCCCCTCTTCCTTTCCCCTCACCTCTCTCTCTCGCGCGTGCCCTGTAGCCGCCGCCCCACGAGCACCCGAGGCCGCCGTCCGCCATGGCCGGTGAGCTTCGTCCTCCCGAGCTCCTCCACCTGCGCTCGTTGCCTCCGAGTGCTCCTGATGACCCCAGTGACCCGTAGAGCCCCTCCAGCGCCTCAGCTCCCTCGTTTGCGAGCAGCAGCGCCGAACCCGACCGCACCCGAACTCCGGCCGCCGCTCACGAGCTCGCCGTCGTCGGTACCGGCCACCACAGGCGCGGCCACCACCACCGTTCGATGCGCACCAGCAAGGGCTCTCCAACGAGCCCAAGCACGGCCTCGCCCGTGCCCTGTAGCGCGTTTCCGGTTCGCGCCGCCGTCTCGGGCCTCGCCGGTGTCATGTCGCCGGTGGGTTTGACCCACTTTGACCACGGCGGGACCCCCCCTGTGTCCATGACATGTGGGGCCGGCCTTTGACTGAATTAGTGTAGGATTTTAATTAGTGCTAATTGCTCTATTAGTTAATTAGGATTAGTACTAATTGAATTAGTTAAACTAATTACCCCTGCTGACACTGATAGTGGGCCCCGTGGCTATTAATTTGATTAGTTAGAATTAATTAACTCTGTTAGTCACCTGAGTCACTGACCAGTGGGCCCCACTGGTCAGGTTTGACCGGACCAGCCCCTGTTGACCTGCTGACGTCATGCCAACGCCATGCTGACGCAATATTCCTTTTCTGGAATTTAGTTTATTTTATAAATAATCAGGAAATTCCAGAAAATTGTATAAACTTCTAAAAATCATAGAAATTCAACCGTAACTCCAAATTAAATAATTTATATATGAAAAATTATCAGAAAAATTCAAGGAATCCATCTGTACCATTTTCATGCATGTTTGAACAATGTTTAGCCTGCTGTTTAGCACAAATCAATAAAGGGCATTTAAATAATCATATATGGAGTTGGAATTTGAATCATGTATTCAAACCAACTTCATTTAATCATAGCTAGGTGCATTAGCCCAAAACACATTCATATTGCCATGTCATAGCATGCATCATATTGTGCATTGCATTGATCGTGTTTCTTCTGTGTTTGCCGGTGTTGTTCCCCCCGATAGACGTTGTACCGATGATGTGATCGTTGACACTGATGAAGACTATGTTATCTTCAGAAGTGCCAGGCAAGCAAAACCCCCTTGTTCATTCCGATATAATCCCACTCTCTCGCTCCTGCTCTCTTTTACTGCATTAGGACAACAACGATTCATCTGTTACTTGCTGCGGTAGCTGAACCCCTTTATCCTCTGCATGACCTGTCATTGCCACAGTAAATAGATGAAACCCACTAGCATGAGTAGGAGTTGTTTGAGCCCTGTTGTGCCTACTCATTCTTGCTTGTTTGTCATGCCTGCTACTGCTTAGAGTTGTGTCAGGTCTGATTCATCGGGATGAATCAGAGGTGTGTGAACATGTCCTACTGTGTGTGAGCTAAGTGTGTGAACACGATTTGGTAAAGGTAGCGGTGAGAGGCCATGTAGGAGTACATGGTGGGTTGTCTCATTGCAGCCGTCCTCAGGAACTGAGTTCTGTGTTTGTGATCCATGATTCAGCTACTACCACGCATTGGGCCCGAAACCAATGGACCCTCTCGGCTTCTTAATCACCCTTGTCCTCTGTCCAGGAGTTGCAAGTAGTTTCTGGTGTTTGTAGTATGCTGGAGGCCGTGGGCAGCGCTGACCGGAGGGGTGGGCTATGATGCGGTAGGCACGTGGCCCGGTGTACCAGGCGCCCGTTTGGTGTCTCGGGAACCCTGTTCACATCGTTTGGGGCTGTGAGCGAAACTCCGGCCGGATCTCCTCATGGATGGAACCCGAATAGGCGATAAACCTGGACTAGAGACTTGAGTGTTTAGGTAGGCCATGGCCGACACCCATGTTGGGCTTCCGCTTGAAGGTTGCTGAGTACATGTCGTGTAAACGGCGGTAAGTGGTGAGAGCGTGTGTGAAGAAGTACACCCCTGCAGGGTTAACATCATCTATTCGAATAGCCGTGTCCGCGGTAAAGGACTTCTGGGTTGCTTATATCAGTTCATAGACAAGTGAAAGTGGATACTCTAAAATACGCAAGATAAGCGTGAGTGCTATGGATGGCGTTCTCGTAGGGAGACGGGAGCGGATCCATAGTGGTGTATTGATATGGTGAATATGTGGACTCGTGTGCGCCACCTCAAAAGAGTTACTTGCAGTCGTAGTTCAGGATAGCCACCGAGTCAAAGCTGGCTTGCTGCAGTTAAACCCCACCATCCCCTTTGTTGATAATGATGCATATGTAGTTAGTTCTGATGTAAGTCTTGCTGGGTACATTTGTACTCACGTTTGCCTATTTATGTTTTTGCAGAGAGACTTCGGTCTCGCTAGTAGTTCCACGTGGACTTCGACGTTTAGCTTGTTACCTCAGCTACGATCTTGTGCCCTCGGCAGGATCTGGTAGATAGTCAGGCTTCTCAGCCTTTTTCATTTATAGTTGTCTGTACTCAGACATGTTAGCTTCCGCTTGTGCTTTGACTTGTATGCTCTGAATGTTGGGTCATGAGACCCATGTTTGTATTATCTCGCTCCTCGGAGCCTATTGAATAAATACTTGAGTTGTAGAGTCATGTTGTGATGCCATGTTGTATTTGCACATATCGAGCATATTGTGTGTATGTTATTGAAATGCTTGGTATGTGTGGGATCTGACTATCTAGTTGTTTATCTTTAGTAGCCTCTCTTACCGGGAAATGTCTCCTAGTGTTTCCACTGAGCCATGGTAGCTTGCTACTGCTCCGGAACACTTAGGCTGGCCGGCATGTGTCCTTCTTCGTTCCTGTGTCTGTCCCTTCGGGGAAATGTCACGCATGAGTACCGGAGTCCTGTTAGCCCGCTACAGCCCGGTTTACCGGAGTCCTGCTAGCCCAGTGCTACAGCCTGGATCCACTCGCTGATGACCGACACGTTCGATGTTGGGTCATGGATGCCTGTCCCTGTAAGTCTGTGCCACTTTGGGTTTACGACTAGCCATGTCAGCCCGGGCTCCTTATCATATGGATGCTAGCGACACTATCATATACGTGTGCCAAAAGGCGCAAACGGTCCCGGGCAAAAGTAAGATGACACCCGTGGGAATACCGTGCGTGAGGCCGCAAAGTGATATGAGGTGTTACATGCTAGATCTATGTGGCATCGAGTCGGGGTCCTGACAATGCTTCCGCTTCGGTCTACGAGGGTACACAGACAACACTCTCCCCTCTCGTTGCTATGCATCACCATGATCTTGTGTGTGCGTAGGAAATTTTTGAAATTACTATGTTCCCCAACAACACGGACTCCAGTCCACGAGCCTCCGGTCCACAGGCCTTCGGCCCACGAGAGTTCGGCCCACGAGACCCTGGAGGAGCACACGTTTGGATGGGGTACCTGGCCGGATCAGCCTGAGGATCCGAGTGGCCATGCTGATGATGGCGGGGAGCCAACTGATATTGAGGAGGAGGGGGGCACCGTCTACCAGCGTGGTTGTACACGGCTCCCGTCCGTGCCGGCGACCCGCGAGCAGAGGTGGTTGATTTTACCTGATGGGGAGAGGTAAGTGCATTTAATCTTTTTGTACCTTCTGCATTCACGTTTCTTCAAATAACTAATGCGTTGGCCTTGTCATGCTGCAGGGGTTGGGACCACCATCATAGTGTCCGCCGGCCCAACTCCGTCCTTGGAGTTCTTTGTCGGCAAAACTTCCCGAGGTTTTTCACGTTGCCTGGTGAGGGTCAGCTTCCAGAGCTTGGATTGAGTTGGGAGCACTACTTGGCTGCCTTGGCCCCGCCGGGTGAGATTATCAACGGTGTCTTGTGCAAGACAAGGGAAGACGTGGTGATCAGAAAGTTCTGGGTAATTTCTCCTTTACACAATTAAAAATCTTCAACTAGCTAGTTATTAATTGTACTAATCAATATTGTCTCATTTGATTGCAGACATTCTACATGTGTGAGGAGGGATACGAGGAGGAAGCGGCAAATGTTATCGATAATGTCTGCAAGTGCCTACTATAGAACTTACGGCACGAGGCTCGGGTGTAGGCTATTCGAGACTACTATGCCTCGCATGGTATCAAGAAGACCAAGCCAGCGTGCCGCGAGAAGTTCTTGAGTAAGGAGGAGTACATGAAGGTAATTCTTAAGGTCTTGTACTTACTTCCTTCATTTAGGAATTCATAGCCGTAGTGCTCAAGTTTCTATTTGCTAACTTAGGCCCCTCCGAGATGGTGTGCGGATCGGATGGATTGTTGGCAGGTGTTGGTCAATGAGTGGTGCTCAAAAGAATGGCTAGCCTTCCACAACGAGGCCAAGGACAAACGTGCCCAAATGGAAGGTGTGCCACACCATCAAGGCAGCTCCAACTTATATCAGTTCGGGCGGAACTGGGTATGTGGTTTGCTTCATGATTCATGCAATTCATTCACCATGCTAGCTTTAGCCCTTTAATTACTAATTTACTTTTTTTCTCTCTTTTAGGCACGCTACAATAAGGCGGATAAGGTGCCAAAGGTGTACGACCTATATGCCATGGCCCACACTGCCTCTTACAAGAAAGTCAAGGCATTCTCTCCGTCTGACCTCGATGATCCAAAGAACTTCACCAACATCTCCTCCCACGACAAGCTCGTGAAATATAGAGATCATGGGAAGGCGAGGAAAGGGGAGGACATTAACCCGAGCCAGGGTCCCATTGATACAGAGCTACTGATGATATCTGGTGGCGGGAGGTCCCATGGCTCCATAGCCATGGGAGATGGACTTATCCGTTGTCCTAGCACTCTCCCGGAGATCAAGGCGTGCCAGTCGAGCTCCGCTCGTGAGATAAGGCCTCGTGAACGGCCAGTCCAACTCGCCTTCAAGGTTAGTTATACGTACTCAGCTATCTTTCTCCATTACATTGTGTGCGCTTCCATCAATGATTACAAATGGTCACGTGAGTGGTGTTGCAGGCTGCTATACAGAGTGAGAGAGATAGAATGGAGAAACTTCTGGCAGAGGCGGCGGAGAGGCAGCGGGAGTTGGAGGAGAGGACGACAAATATGTTGGAGGAGGAGAGGGCACGGAATGACATGCAGGCAAGGGCCATGTACGAGCTCCTTGTGGTAAGTTTCTTCTGCAGATTAGCCAAAACATTCATGTAGTGTTTGTCTCATTACTAACTAGTATGACTGAGTTGTCAAAACCAAATGTGCAGTCTGTGTGTGAGAAGTTCGGTCAGACCGCTCCGCCGATGCCAGTGATTGCTCCTGGGACCACGGTGAGTTTAATTTGAATGGACATTACTTTCTAGTCTTAACATTTGAGTGTCATCATGCTAACGAGACATTGGAAATGATCTTTGGTGCAGCGTAACTCCAGACAAGCATCGCACGATCCTTCTCCAGCTACCGGCACGAGCCAGCCCGCTCCTACACCTCCATGATCACGGTAAGTTTCTCTAGTGTTTTGCTTAACAAATGCATAAAGACCTAGACTTAGCTTTATTTCCTCCAATATGCTTACCATAATGACCAAGAGTTAGCTTCTTTTCCTCTAAAATGACTTAATAAGCTTACTGACCTCCAAAACCATCCATTTTACCTAAGTTAGCTCTAAAACGATCTGTACTTACCTTACTTATGTCAAAAATTGCATAATTAGCTTAGTTAGCTCATAAACGATCCATTTTACCCAAGTTAGCTCTAAAACGACCCATTTTACCTTAGTTAGCTTATAAATGATCCATTTTATCCAAGTTAGCTCTAAAATGACCCATTTTACCTAGATTAGCTCCTAAAAGATCCATTTTACCTACGTTAGCTTTAAAATGACCCATTTCACCTAGGTTAGCTCCAAAATGACCCATCTTACCTAGGTTAGCTCCAAAATGACCCATCACACCTAGGTTAGCTCTAAAATGATGCGTTTTACTAAGTTAGCTCATAAACGATCCATTTCAACTAAGTTAGCTCATAAACGATCCATTTCACTTAAGTTAGCTAAAAACGATCCATTTCACCTAAATTAGCTCTTAAATGATCCATTTCACCTAAGTTAGCTCATAAACGATCCATTTCAACTAAGTTAGCTAAAAAACGATCCATTTCACCTTAGTTAGCTCATAAACGATCCATTTCACCTTAGTTAGATCATAAACGATCCATTTCACCTTAGTTAGTTCATAAACGATCCATTTCAACTAAGTTAGCTCATAAATGATCCATTTCAACTAAGTTAACTCATAAATGATCCATTTCACCTAAGTTAGCTCATAAAGGATCCATTTCACCTTAGTTAGCTCATAAACGATCCATTTCACCTAAGTTAGCTCATAAACGATCCATTTCACCTTAGTTAGCTCATAAACGATCCATTTCAAGTAAGTTAGCTCATAAATGATCCATTTCAACTAAGTTAGCTCATAAACGATTCATTTCACCTAAGCTAGCTCATAAATGATCCATTTCACCTTAGTTAGCTCATAAACGACCCATTTCAACTTAGTTAGCTCATATATGATCCATTTCATCTAAGTTAGCTCATAAATGACATATACTTCTTGTTCTAGTCTTCTTGTTCTACTCTTCTTCTTGTTCTAGTCTTCTTCTTCTAGTCTTCTTCTTCTAGTCACCTTTTTCTAACTTTCTTATTTACCATTTCGCAGATTTCATTCACTTCACAGAAGCTAGCTTGCTATGATGGAGTGCTTGTTTTTTCTTTCATTCTCTTCAAGTATTCTTCTAGCTTGCTATGATGGAACTTGCTATCTTGATGAAACTTTGCATTGTAATATGTATGGATGGAACAATGTGTATGTGCAACTTGATGGAACTTGCTATGTATGAATGGATGGAACTATATATGTATGTACGATGAAACTTATGTGCTGGATATGTCATATGTTTGCTGTTAAATAGCCCTATGAAATATATATATATATATGTCATATATATTTGATGTCAAAATTGTTGCATTAAAAAAGCAGAAAAAATGAGGCAAAGCAGGATCTTTGCCGTTAGCCACTGATGGCAAAGCCACCTTTGCCGACAGCCGCGGACGGCAAAGGAACCTTTGCCAACAGTCGTGGACGGCAAAGCAGCCACACGGCGACCACCTGTGCCTCCTGGGAACTGACCCATTTGGCCAGTTTGCCTATAGCGGCAGACGACAAAGGTTTTGCCTACAGTGGCTGACGGCAAATAGTAAACAACTTTGCCTACAGCCGCGGATGGCAAAGGCCTGCCGTGTAGTGATGTCCAGCTGACATCATTCGGTGGACGTTAAAGGCCGGACAAATTCTGCCGTCAGCGGCGAACGACAAAGGATGCCGTTAGCCACCTAATGGACTAACAACGTAATTATTGCCATCTGCTTTCTTTGCCGTCAGCTGCTGGTCGGTCGTTCAGTGGAGTGATGGGAGGATCCTAGTTCTCGGCCATCTATGTGGTTTAAGTCATTCATATCTCTAGCGTTTCTTCCACATTCGAGGTACTTTGCCTCTATCTCTTGATAACCCACAAGTATAGGGGATCACAACAGTTTTCGAGGGTAGAGTATTCAACCCAAATTTATTGATTCGACACAAGGGGAGCCAAAGAATATTCTCAAGTATTAGCAGCTGAGTTGTCAATTCAACCACACCTGGAAACTTAATATCTGCAGCAAAGTGTTTTGTAGCAAAGTAATATGATAGTGGTGATAACGGTAGCAAAAGGTAACAGTAGTAAAAGTAATGTTCTTGGTATTTTGTAGTGATGATAGCAATAGCAACGGAAAAGTAAATAAGCAAAGAACAATATATGGAAAGCTCGTAGGCAATGGATCGGTGATGGAGAATTATGCCGGATGCGGTTCATCATGTAACAGTCACAACCTAGGGTGACACAGAACTAGCTCCAGTTCATTGATATAATGTAGGCATGTATTCTGAACATAGTCATACGTGCTTATGGAAAAGAACTTGCATGACATCTTTTGTCCTACCCTCCCGTGGCAGCGGGGTCCTTACAGAAACTAAGGGATATTAAGGCCTCCTTTTAATAGAGAACCGAAACAAAGCATTAACACATAGTGAATACATGAACTCCTCAAACTACGGTCATCACTGGTAAGTATCCCGATTATTGTCACTTCGGGGTTAACGGATCATAACACATAATAGGTGACTATAGACTTGCAAGATAGGATCAAGAACACTCATATATTGATGAAAACATAATAGGTTTAGATCTGAAATCATGGCACTCGGGCCCTAGTGACAAGCATTAAGCATAGCAAAGTCATAGCAACATCAATCTCAGAACATAGTGGACACTAGGGATCAAATCCTAACAAAACTAACTCGATTACATGATAGATCCCATCCAACCCATCACCGTCCAGCAAGCCTATGATGGAATTACTCACGCACGGCGGTGAGCATCATGCAATTGGTGATGGAGGATGGTTGGTGATGACGATGGTGACGGATTCCCCTCTCCGGAGCCCCGAACGGACTCCAGATCAGCCCTCTCGAGAGGTTTTAGGGCTTGGCGGCGGCTCCGTATTGTAAAACGCGATGATTTCTTCTCTTTGATTTTTTTCTCCCCGAAACTCAATATATGGAGGTGGAGTTGGAGTTGGAGAGGCAACAGGGGGCCCACGAGGTAGGGGGGCGCACCCTAGGGGGGCAGGCATGCCCCCACCCTCGTGGCAAGACGGCGGGCCCCCTGGCCTTCATCTTTGGCAGGTATTTTTCTTATTTTCTGAAAAGTCGCTCCATGAAGTTTCAGGTCATTCCGAGAATGTTTGTTCCTGCACATAAATAACACCATGGTAATTATGCTGAAAACAACGTCAGTCCGGGTTAGTTCCATTCAAATCATGCAAGTTAGAGTCCAAAACAAGGGCAAAAGTGTTTGGAAAATTAGATACGTAGGAGACGTATCAACTCCCCCAAGCTTAAACCTTTGCTTGTGCTGAAGCAATTCAGTTGACAAACTGAAAGTGATAAAAAAAACTTTTACAAACTCTGTTTTCTCTTGTTGTTGTAAATATGTAAAGCCAGCATTCAAGTTTTCAGGAAAGATTATAACTAACCACATTCACAATAACGCATAGGTCTCAAGTTTACTCATATCAATAGCATAATCAACTAGCGAGCCATAACAATAAAACTTGGATGACAACACTTTCTCAAAACAATCATAATATGATATAACAGGATGGTATCTCGCTAGCCCTTTCTGAGACCGCAAAACATAAATGCAGAGCACCTTTAAAGACCAAGGACCGACTAGACATTGTAATTCATGGCAAAAGAAATACAATCAAGTCATACTCAATGTAAACTAACATTAATGAATGCAAATGACAGCGGTGCTCTCCAACTGGTGCTTTTTAAATAGAGGATGATGACTCAGCATAAAAGTAAATAGATAGGCCCTTCGCAGAGGGAAGCAGGGATTTGTAGAGGTGCCAGAGCTCGGTTTTGAAACAAAGGTGAATAATATTTTGAGCGGTATACTCTCATTGTCAACATAACAACCAAGAGAGGACGATATCTTCCATGCTACACACATTATAGGCAGTTCCCAAACATAATGGAAAAGTTTATACTCCCCCTTCCACCACAAGCATCAATCCATGGCTTGCTCGAAACAACGAGTGCCTCCAACTAACAAGAGTCCCAGGGGGAGTTTTGTTTGCAATTATTTTGATTTAGTTTGCATAAAGCATGGGACTGGGCATCCCGGTGACCAGCCATTTATCTCGTGAGTGAGGAGCGGAGTCCACTCCTCTTGAGAATAACCCGCCTAACATGGAAGATACAGACAACCCTAGTTGATACATGAGCTATTCGAGCATACAAAACAGGACATTTATTTGAAGGTTTAGAGTTTGGCACATAGAAATTTACTTGAAATGGCAGGTAGATACCGTATATAGGTAGGTATAGTGGACTCATGTGGAATAACTTTGGGGTTTAAGGGATTGGATGCACAAGCAGTATTCCCGCTTAGTACAGGTGAAGGCTAGCAAAAGACTGGGAAGCGACCAGCTAGAGAGCGACAACAGTCATGAACATGCATTAAAATTAATCAACACCGAATGCAAGCATGAGTAGGATATAATCCACCATGAACATAAATATCGTGAAGGCTATGTTGATTTTGTTTCAACTACATGCGTGAACATGTGCCAAGTCAAGTCACTTAAATCATTCAGAGGAGGATACCACCCTATCATACCACATCACAACCATTTTAATAGCATGTTGGCACGCAAGGTAAACCATTATAACTCATAGCTAATCAAGCATGGCACAAGAAACTATGATCTCTAGTTGTCATTGCAAACATGTTTATTCATAATAGGCTGAATCAGGAACGATGAACTAATCATATTTACAAAAACAAAAGAGGTCGAGTTCATACCATCTTTTCTCATCTCAGTCAGTCCATCATATATCGTCATAATTGCCTTTCACTTGCACGACCGAACGATGTGAATAATAATAATAGTGCACGTGCATTGGACTAAGCTGGAATCTGCAGGCATTCAATAAACTAGGAGAAGACAAGGCAATATGGGCTCTTTTGTCAGATCAACAATAATGCATATAAGAGCCACTTCAACAATTTAATCATGGTCTTCTCCTATCGACCCCCAAAGAAAAGAAAAGAAATAAAACTATTTACACGGGAAAGCTCCCAACAAGCAAAAGAAGAACATGAAATATTTTTGGGTTTTCTTTTTAATTACTACTACAAGCATGGGAAGTAAACTAATTAAAAGCTACAACTAACTTTTTTTGGCTTTTCTTAAGGTTTATTTAACACACAAGAAGAAAGCATAAAAAGGGAAATAAACTAGCATGGATGATACAATGAAAAAGTATGAGCACCGACATCTAGCAATGAGTGTGTGAGCATAAATGTAATGTCGGTGAGAAATATGTACTCCCCCAAGCTTAGGCTTTTGGCCTAAGTTGGTCTATGGCCACGGCTGGCCTGGCGGATATCCATAATAGTAGTTGGGGTTGTACTAAGAAGAAGAGGAGAAAGGCTCCGATTGCCACTGGCTGACAATCATCTCTGGATCCCACTGGTAATTAGACTATCGTGAAGGATCAAATTGTGGTTCCGGCTCTGGCTCCTCGGCTGGTGTAGGGTTCTGGTAGGTGTGGATAGCCGTCAATGAAACAAGGTACGTGCCTACAGTCAAATCAAACAAAGAAGGAGCAGGCAAGGTAATAGTCTCAGGATGATGTTTATTAAAGAACAATTGATATTTAAGCTCTCCTTCCCTATTCTTAACAATAAAATCATGTGCCACCATACTTTTATAATCTAAATAAACACGAGGTAGCACCTTTTCTTCCTTCTCATAATGCCTAATAGGTATGTTAAAATGTGCAGCTAGGCGTGTAGCATAGATGCCTCCAAAGATGGGGCCCTTGGTACGGTTCAGACTTAACCGTTTGGCAATAATACCGCCCATACTAAAAGAGTTATCACCTATAAATCGTGGTGCAAACTAATAATATCAGGGATACTCAGGTTTCCACAGTTTCCGCGACCAATTAAGCAACGACTAGCAAATAATGCAAAATAACGTAAAACAGGAAAGTGTATGCTAGTGATTCGTGCATCGGAAACCTTCCTTGTTTCCCCTACAGTGATAGTGTCAATAAATCCCTCCACATCATCACGATGTGGTTCTTCTGTATTGCCCTCAAAAGGGACTAAACAAATCCGACAGAAATCATAAAGTGACATCTCCTTATGCTCATCATATAAATGAAACTCCACCATAGGTGGTGAGTTCCTAGAATGAAAATGAAAGTTTTGCACAAAGGTATTTGTGAGCAAGAGATACTGATCGCATTGGTCATGGAGGAAAGCGGTAAGGCCTGCAGTATGAGCCAATTCATGAAAATCTTCATAAATCCCGGCTGCTCTTAAGAAATCCTCGGAAGGCCATTCACACGCCCGAACCTCCGCGGTGCGAGGTAGATTATACTTAGGCTTCGGTGCCTTTTCCTTCGAGCTTTGGCTCGATGAGCCCCTCAAAAGTCTCCTCATCATTTTCTGAAAAATTCTGAAATTTTTAGTAACTTCAAAATAAAAGTAAACCAAACTCAGTAATATTGATAGTAACTACTCATACAAGTGCCTAGGGCCTATATCATGCATCAAAACTACTTTTGACCATATAAATTTGACATGCAGGAGCAAAAATTTGCAATGAATAAAGCACTAGAACAAAAACTAATTGGACCAACGGAGGAGTCACATACCAAGGAACAATCTCCCCAAGCAGTTTTGTGAGAGGTGCTTTGAGCAAGGAGATCGAAAATGGCAGCAAAACGAGCTTGGACTCGGGTTTGAGATGGTTATTCGTGTTTGGGGGAGGAAGATGAAGTGTATGGGTGAAAGGATAAGTGGAGGAGGGCCACCGTGGGACCACGAGGCAGGGGCGCGCCCTAGAGGGGTGGACGCGCCCTCCACCCTCGTGGGCAGGTGGTTGGCCCCCCTGGTGTGTTCTCAGTTCGATAAATCCTCAAATATTCTAGAAAAAATCATATTTAATTTTCAGGGCATTTGGAGAACTTTTATTTTCGAGGTATTTTTATATTGCATGGATAATCAGATAGACAGAAAATTATTTATTTTTATTTTGTTTAATATAAATAACTGAGAGTAAAAGTGGGGTACAGAAGGTTGTGCCTTCTAATTTCATCCATCTCATGATCATCAAAAGGAATCCACTAACAAGGTTGATCAAGTCTTGTTAACGAACTCATTCTGAATAACATGGAACCGGAGAAATTTCTAATAACACTATGTTACCTCAACGGGGATATGCACATCCCCAATAATAAGAATATCATATTTCTTCTTGACAGTACGAAGAGGAAATTCAAAACCTCCAAATATAATCGATGGAATTTTTCCAATAGAATTGATACTATGAACTTGAGGTTGTTTCCTCGGAAAGTGTACCGTATGCTCATTACCATTAACATGAAAAGTGACATTGCCTTTAGTGCAATCAATAACAGCCCCTGCAGTATTCAAAAAGGGTCTTCCAAGAATAATAGACATACTATCGTCCTCGGGAATATCAAGAATAACAAAGTCCGTTAAAATAGTAACATTTGCAACTACAACAGGCACATCCTCACAAATACCGACAGGTATAGCAGTTGATTTATCAGCCATTTGCAAAGATATTTCAGTAGGTGTCAACTTATTCAAATCAAGTCTACGATATAAAGAGAGAGGCATAACACTAACACCGGCTCCAAGATCACATAAAGCAGTTTTAACATAGTTTCTTTTAATGGAGCATGGTATAGTGGGTACTCCTGGATCTCCAAGTTTCTTTGGTATTCCACCCTTAAAAGTATAATTAGCAAGCATGGTGGAAATTTCAGCTTCCGGTATCTTTCTTTTATTTGTAATAATATCTTTCATGTACTTAGCATAAGGATTGGTTTTGAGCATATCAGTTAATCGCATACGCAAAAAGATAGGTCTAATCATTTCAGCAAAGCGCTCAAAATCCTCATCATCCTTTTTCTTGGATGGTTTGGGAGGAAAAGGCATGGGTTTCTGAACCCAAGGCTCTCTTTCTTTACCATGTTTCCTAGCAACAAAGTCTTTCTTATCATAACGTTGATTCTTTGATTGTGGGTTATCAAGATCAACAGCAGGTTCAATTTCTATATCATTATCATTACTAGGTTGAGCATCATTATGAACATTATCATTAACATTATCACTAGTTTCAGGTTCATTACCAGATTGTGTTTCAGCATCAGAAATAGAAATATCATTTGGATTCTCAGGTGTTTCAACAATAGGATCACTAGAAGCATGCAAAGTCCTATCATTTTTCTTTTTCTTCTTTTTAGAAGAACTAGGTGCATCTATATTATTTCTCTGAGAATCTTGCTCAATTCTCTTAGGATGGCCTTCAGGATACAAAGGTTCCTGAGTCATTCTACCAGTTCTAGTAGCCACTCTAACAGCATAATCATTATCTTTACTATTCAATTCATTGAGCAAATCATTTTGAGCTTTAAGTACTTGTTCTACTTGAGTGGTAACCATAGAAGCATGTTTACTAATAAGTTTAAGTTCACCTTTGACATTAGCCATATAATCACCCAAGTGTCCAAGCATATTTGAATTGTATTTCAATTGTCTACCAAAATAAGCATTAAAATCTTCTTGCTTAGCCATAAATTTATCAAACTCATCTAAGCATGGGCTAGCAATTTTAGTAAATGGGATTACAGCTTTATCATATCTATAGAGAGAATTTACCTTTACTACCTGTGTCGGGTTATCAAGACCATGAGTTTCTTCAATAGGTAAAGGATTAGATTATATGTTTCTTCAACAGGCGGTAAATTAAGACCATGTATTTCTTCAATAGGAGGTAAATTCTTAACATCTTCAGCTTTAATACCTTTTTCTTTCATAGATTTCTTTGCCTCTTGCATATCTTCAGGACTGAGAAATAGAATACCCCTCTTCTTCGGAGTTGGTTTAGGAATAGGCTCAGGAATTGGCTCCGGAGGTGTCCAATTATTTTCATTTGTCAACATATTATTCAATAGAATTTCAGCTTCATCCGGTGTTCTTTCCCTGAAAACAGAACCAGCACAACTATCCAGGTAATCTCTGGAGGCATCGGTTAGTCCATTATAAAAGATATCAAGTATTTCATTTTTCTTAAGAGGATGATCAGGCAAAGCATTAAGTAATTGGAGAAGCCTCCCCCAAGCTTGTGGGAGACTCTCTTCTTCAATTTGCACAAAATTATATATATCCCTTAAAGCAGCTTGTTTCTTATGAGCAGGGAAATATTTAGCAGAGAAGTAATAAATCATATCCTGGGGACTACGCACACAACCAGGATCAAGAGAATTAAACCATATCTTAGCATCACCCTTTAATGAGAACGGAAATATTTTAAGGAACGAGTTCTCTCATCTTTAGTGAACAGGGTAGCTATATCATTCAATTTAGTAAGATGTGCCACAACAGTTTCAGATTCATAACCATGAAAAGGATCAGATTCAACCAAAGTAATTATATCAGCATCAAGAGAGAATTCATAATCCTTATGAGTAACAAAGATAGGTGAAGTAGCAAAAGCAGGTCAGGTTTCATTCTAGCATTTAGAGATTGCTTACTCCATTTAGCTAATAATTTTTTAAGTTCGGTTCTATTTCTGCAAGCTAAAATAGTTAAAGAAGCATCTTGATCAAAAACATAACCCTTAGGAATGGCAAGTGGTTCTTCATCATTAGTATCATCAGATTCAATATTTTCAATTTCTCTAGCCCTAGCAAGTTGTTCATCAAGAAAAGCACTAAGTGGCATAGTAGTATCAGGCATAGAGGTAGTTTCATCATAAGTATCATGCATAGCAGAAGTGGCATCATCAATAACATGCGACATATCAGAACGAATAGCAGAAGCAGGTGTAGGTGTCGCAAGCTTACTCATAACAGAAGGTGAATCAAGTGCAGAGCTAGATGGCAGTTCCTTACCTCCCCTCGTAGTTGAGGGATAGATCTTGGTTTTTGGATCTCTCAAGTTTTTCATAATGATAAGCAGATATATATCCCAAGTGACTCGAAGAATAGAGCTATGCTCCCCGGCAACGGCGCCAGAAAATAGTCTTGATAACCCACAAGTATAGGGGATCTCAACAGTTTTCGAGGGTAGAGTATTCAACCCAAATTTATTGATTCGACACAAGGGGAGCCAAAGAATATTCTCAAGTATTAGCAGCTGAGTTGTCAATTCAACCACACCTGGAAACTTAATATCTGCAGCAAAGTGTTTAGTAGCAAGTAATATGATAGTGGTGATAACGGTAGCAAAAGGTAACAGTAGTAAAAGTAATGTTTTTGGTATTTTGTAGTGATGATAGCAATAGCAACGGAAAAGTAAATAAGCAAAGAACAATATATGGAAAGCTCGTAGGCAATGGATCGGTGATGGAGAATTATGCCAGATGCGGTTCATCATGTAACAGTCACAACCTAGGGTGACACAGAACTAGCTCCAGTTCATTGATATAATGTAGGCATGTATTCCGAACATAGTCATACGTGCTTATGGAAAAGAACTTGCATGACATCTTTTGTCCTACCCTCCCGTGGCAGCGGGGTCCTTACGGAAACTAAGGGATATTAAGGCCTCCTTTTAAGAGAGAACCGGAACAAAGCATTAACACATAGTGAATACATTAACTCCTCAAACTATGATCATCACCGGTAAGTATCCCGATTATTGTCACTTCGGGGTTAACGGATCATAACACATAATAGGTGAGTATAGACTTGCAAGATAGGATCAAGAACACTCATATATTGATGAAAACATAATAGGTTCAGATCTGAAATCATGGCACTCGGGCCCCAGTGACAAGCATTAAGCATAGCGAAGTCATAGCAACATCAATCTCAGAACATAGTGGACACTAGGGATCAAACCCTAACAAAACTAACTTGATTACATGATAGATACCATCCAACCCATCACCGTCCAGCAAGCCTACGATGGAATTACTCACGCACATCGGTGAGCATCATGAAATTGGTGATGGAGGATGGTTGGTGATGACCGAGGGAGTCCTGGATTAGGGGGTGTTCAGGTAGCCGGACTATACCTTCAGCCAGACTCCAGGACTATGAGGATACAAGATTGAAGACTTCATCCCGTGTCCGGATGGGACTTTCCTTGGCGTGGAAGGCAAGCTTGGCGATGCGGATATTCAAGATCTCCTACCATTGTAACCGACTCTGTGTAACCCTAACCCTATCCGCTGTCTATATAAACGGGAGGGTTGTAGTCCGTAGGACATCAACTCGATATACAACAATCATACCATAGGCTAGCTTCTAGGGTTTAGCCTCCTTGATCTCGTGGTAGATCTACTCTTGTACTACCCATATCATCAATATTAATCAAGCAGGAGTAGGGTATTACCTCCATCGAGAGGGCCCGAACCTGGGTAAAAACATCGTGTCCCTTGTCTCCTGTTACCATCCGGCCTTGACGCACAGTTCGGGACCCCCTACCCGAGATCCGCCGGTTTTGACACCAACATTGGTGCTTTCATTGAGAGTTCCTCTGTGTCGTCGCCTTTAGGCCCGATGGCTCCCTTGATCATCAGCAACGATGAGGTCCAGGGTGAGACTTTTCTCCCCGGACAGATCTTCGTCTTCGGCGGCTTCGCACTGCGGGCCAATTCGCTTGGCCACCTGGAGCAGATCGAAAGCTACGCCCCTGGCCATCAAGTCAGGTTTGGAAGCTTAAACTACACGGCTGACATCTGCGGAGACTTGATCTTCGACGGGTTCGAGCCACGTCCAAGCGCGCCGCACTATCTCGAGGGGCATGATCTAGCTCTGCCTCCGGACAGTGTCCTGGAGGCCGCACACGCACCGGTTCCGACCCCTAACTCGGAGCCTATTGCGCCAAGAGAGGATGAGCGGTTGGACGTCACCTCGGGGGCTGCGACCTCAAAGGCGATCGAGCCGAGCGCCAGCCCCGCACTCTGCATGACCCGTGACTCCGAGGATCCGGACTCCTCCCCGGACTCCGAACCCCCCGCGCCCCTGCCGATCAAATCCGATTGGGCGCCAATAATGGAGTTCACCGCCGCGGACATCTTTCAGCACTTGCCTTTTGGCGATATCCTGAATTCTCTCAAGTCTCTCTCTTTATCAGGAGAGCCCTGGCCGAACTGCGGTCAGCGAGGATGGGATACAAACAATGAAGAAATTCAAAGCCCACCCACCACCCACTTTGTAGCCACTGTCGACGATTTAACCGACATGATTGACTTGAGCGCCGAAGACATCGACGGTATGGACGACGATATAGGAGACGAACAGGAACTAGCACCTATAGGGCGCTGGAAGGCCACCTCGTCATATGACATATATATATGGTGGATACTCCAAAAGATGGAGATGGCGATGGAACAGCGGGGGATGACACCTCCAAGAAACAGCCAAAGCGCCGGCGTCAGCGGCGCCGCTCTAAATCCCGCCAAAGCAAAAACGGTGATTCCGACACGGGAGATAATACTACCCCGGATAGCACCGAAGAACACCCACCCCAGCAAGATTCGGCACAGGAAGATGGAGAAGCCATCCCTCATGAGAGAGCGGCAGACCGAGAGGTCGAGGATGATAACTATATGCCTCCCTCCGAAGACGAGGCAAGTCTTGATGACGACGAATTCGTCGTACCATCAACCCCGCCGAACAAGAGCGTTTTGAACGCAGGCTTTTAGCCACGGCAAGCAGCCTCAAGAAAAAGAAGCAACAGCTTAGAGATGACCAAAATTTGCTAGCTGACAGATGGACTGAAGTCCTTGCGGCCGAAGAGTATGAACTCGAACGCCCCTCCAAGAGTTACCCAAAGCGCAGGCCGCTACCCCGATCAGAGGAGGAAGCACATACATCACTAGCGCACGACATGGCAGACCGGCCACCTCACGGCCGCGACAGAGAGGCCTCTCGGCCCTCCACCCAAGCCATGCCCCGACGCCGCTCAACTAAGGCACGGGAAAATGCGCCAGACCTGTGAGACGTACTGGAGGATAAGGCAAGACAAACAAGATCGATCTACGGATCGCGCAGGCGCCCTACGGCATGTGACGATGATCTTCACTCCGGATACAACAAATCCGGCTGGGCCGAACACAACAGACATAGCTCTTCCGAGCTGCGTCATGATATAGCCCAGTACAGAGGTGCCGCACACCCGCTATGCTTCACGAATGAAGTAATGGATCATAAAATCCCAGAGGGTTTCAAACCCGTAAACATCGAATCATACGATGGCACAACAGATCCGGCGGTATGGATAGAGGATTATCTCCTTCACATCCACATGGCACGCGGCGATGACCTACACGCCATCAAATACCTCCCGCTCAAACTTAAAGGACCGGCCCGGCATTGGCTTAACAGCTTGCCAGCAGACTCAATCGGTTCTTGGGAGGACCTGGAAACCGCATTCCTCGACAACTTCCACGGCACTTACGTGCGACCACCGGATGCCGACGACTTAAGCCACATAATTCAGCAGCCACAGGAATCGGCCAGGCAATTCTGGACACGGTTCCTAACAAAGAAAAACCAAATAGTCGACTGTCCGGACGCAGAGGCCCTAGCAGCCTTCAAGCATAACATCCGCGACGAGTGGCTTGCCCGGCACCTGGGACAGGAAAAGCCGAAATCTATGGCAGCCCTCACGACACTCATGACCCGCTTTTGCGCGGGAGAAGACAACTGGCTAGCTCGCAGTAACAACTTATCAAAGAACCCTGGTAATTCGGATACCAAGGACAAAAGTGGCAGGACACGTCGGAATAAGCAAAAACGCCGCGTTAGCAGCGACAGCAATGAAGACACGGCAGTCAATGCCGGATTCAGAGGCTATAAATCCGGTCAGCGGAAAAAGCCATTCAAAAAGAATACTCAGGGCCCGTCCAGTTTGGACCGAATACTCGACCGCTTGTGCCAGATACATGGCACCCCCGAAAGGCCAGCCAATCACACTAACAGGGATTGTTGGGTGTTCAAGCAGGCAGGCAAGTTAAGAGCCGAAAACAAAGACAAGGGGCTGCACAGCGACGACGAGGAGGAGCCCAGGCCGCCGAACAACAATGGACAGAAGGGCTTTCCCCCACAAGTGCGGACGGTGAACATGATATACGCAACCCACATTCCCAAGAGGGAGCGGAAGCGTGCGCTACGGGACGTATACGCGATGGAGCCAGTCGCCCCAAAGTTCAACCCATGGTCCTCCTGCCCGATCACTTTTGATCGAAGGGACCATCCCACTAGCATCCGTCATGGCGGCTTCGCCGCATTGGTTCTCGACCCAATCATCGACGAATTTCATCTCACAAGAGTCCTCATGGACGGCGGCAGTAGCCTGAACCTGCTTTACCAGGATACAGTGCGGAAAATGGGCATAGATCCCTCAAGGATTAAGCCCACAAAAATGACCTTTAAAGGCGTTATACCAGGTGTAGAAGCCAACTGTACAGGCTCAGTAACACTTGACGTGGTCTTCGGATCCCCGGACAATTTCCGAAGCGAAGAGTTAATCTTCGATATAGTCCCGTTTCGCAGTGGCTATCACGCCCTGCTCGGACGAACCGCATTCGCAAAGTTCAATGCGGTGCCGCACTACGCATATCTCAAGCTCAAGATGCCAGGCCCTCGAGGAGTAATCACGGTCAACGGAAACACCGAACGCTCCCTCCGTACGGAGGAGCACACGGCGGCTCTCGCAGCGGAAGTACAAGGTAGCCTTCTTAGGCAATTCTCCAGTCCGGCCGTTAAAAAGCCAGACACTGCCAAGCGCGCCCGGAGTAATCCACAGCAGGACCGCCTGGCACGCTCTGAGCAAGCGTAGCAATGCGGCCCCAACCCCAGCTCTCGCGACATAGCGAAACCAGTGCCTCGCGTACATAACTACGCCCTTGAAATACCATGGGCACAGGGGAAGGGGCACAATAACGGCACGCCCAAAATACGGCTTAAAACGTACTAGGGGCTGCCGGATTCTTTTTTTAATTTTTTCTTACTTTCAGGACTCCATACTTCGGACGACCTGTTCGGCAATTCGACTGCCGCACAAACGATGCAAGATCCAGGGAGGCAGACAAGCCATGCCGCATTATGGAACTCCCAGGTGGTCTCTGTTACGAGCAGTATACCTGTTTTGAATACAATTCCGCGGCCTGCCCCTGGTCAGGACATGTTAAATAGTCCAATATCTTTTTTGCTTATCGCACTATTTGTATCGTTCGGCTTTGATAAATAGCCTCTCTATAAACAATGCATAGCTTTTTGTCTATTTTTTGCATTATCCTCTTTTCACATATATGTTTATTAAATGACATGATTGCACCCGTACACCATGGTACGGCAAACACGCCAGGGGCTTCAGTACCCCTCATTATGGTGTGAGAAGTCCGTACACTTTCACAAGTGCGGCACCCCGAACTTATAGCACTATATGCATCGGCTCCGAATCATGATTTGGGTCAATAGTTGGGTTTGCCCGGCTCCTATGTTTTGGTGCCTTACGTTCCGCTATATCGGCTAAGGTAGCACTAGGAGAACCACTGCGATTGTGCCCCGGTTCAGCTGGGTTAAGCACCTCAGTGGAGAAAGCTAAAACTGACTGTCATGATGAGGCGAGAGACCGGTCGCTGTTCGAGAGGTTTTTCGAGTCCCTAAAGACTTATGCCGCTTCGAGCGAGGAGCTGGCTTTGTCCGGCCAAGGCGTGGATAGCGCCCCGAACTCGGTCTTCCGAACTAGGGGCTTCGCCGAAATTTAAAATTATAGAGTTCTATGGCTAAGTGAGAGTGTTCAAGCATTATAGTCCGATTGCCTGGTTCGTTGTGCTGAGCGCCTCCCTCGAAGGACCCAACTATGGGAAAAAGAGCGCTCAGGTTTATCCCGAACACCCTAGCACTAGTGGCATGGGGGCAGAAGCCGACGACTGGCCATCTCTCAATTTTTGATAAACGGCCGCACAGAAAGTAATATTTTAAATTCAATAAGCATTGCTTAGCGCATATGAACAAGTTTTCAGCGCACAGGATAAACACGAGTGAGTTCATTCAAAAATCACATCCTTGGTACATTCATCCGCCACAAGGCGGGCACCTACAAGAACATCCTTGTAATAGTTCTCGGGCTTGCGATGCTCCTTCCCCGGCGGTGGCCCGTCCTTCACAAGCTTCTCACCGTCCAGCTTACCCCAGCGCACCTTTGCACGGGCAATGGCCCGACGGGCACCTTCGATGCAGACGGAGCGCTTGATGACCTCGAGCCTCGGACAGGCCTCCACCAGCCGCCGCACCAGCCCGAAATAGCTCCCAGGCAGGGCCTTTCCGGGCCACAGCCGAACTATGAAGCCCTTCATTGCTTGTTCGGCCGCCTTGTGGAGCTCGACCAGCTATTTCAGCTGGTCGCTCAAAGGCACAGGGTGTCCGGCCTCAGAATACTAAGACCAGAACACCTTCTCCATCGAGCTGCCCTCTTCAGCTCGGTAGAATGCGGCGGCGGCGGACATGCTGCGGGGAAGATCTGCGAATGCCCCTGGAGAGCTTCGGATTCGGGTAAGTAACAAGTAGTTTACTTTTATATTCCTGCTTTGCATAAAGAATGCCTTACCCGCTGCTATCTTCCTCATCTCCTCCAACTCTTGGAGGGACTTTTGGGCTTCGGTCTTGGCAGACTTGGCAGTCTCAAGGGCCATCGCGAGCTCGGATGCTTGCGCCTTTGACTCAAGCTCCAAACTCTCATGTTTTTTCATGAGAGCCTGAAGCTCTTGATGCACCTCGCCGACCTGAGCCCCAAGTCTGTCCCGCTCGGTGCGCTCCGCGGCCGTTTTCTTTTCGGCCTCAGACAGCGCCTGCTTAAGGGTCGCCACTTCAGTCGTGGCCCCTACAATAAGCAGTACAATCCGGTTATCTTTTTTGCAATCATGCCTTTTTATAGGCACTTTTTCTGTAAGGTATTTCTTACCTTCTTTCTCCTCGAGCCGCCGCTTGGCAAGGCCGAGCTCCTGCTCGGTCCGCTCGAGGTCCTGCTTCAGGACACCCACCTCCGCAGTCAGTGCGGCGGTGGATAGCAACGAATCCTGCATACGCATATTGACTCTATTTTGTTAGACTCCTGCGATATTTAATAGATCCTCTATTCGGCTTTTCTTTCCGAACGCCAAACAAAGCATCAGGGACTACTGTCTATGCGGTAATATTTTTACATATTTTTGAAGGAAATATGCCCTAGAGGCAATAATAAAGTTATTATTTATTTCCTTATATCATGATAAAAGTTTATTATTCATGCTAGAATTGTATTAACCGGAAACATAATACATGTGTGAATACATAGACAAACAGAGTGTCACTAGTATGCCTCTACTTGACTAGCTCGTTAATCAAAGATGGTTATGTTTCCTAACCATGGACAAAGGAGTTGTCATTTGATTAACGGGATCACATCATTAGTTGAATGATCTGATTGACATGACCCATTCCATTAGCTTAGCATCCGATCGTTTAGTATGTTGCTATTGCTTTCTTCATGACTTATACATGTTCCTATGCCTATGAGATTATGTAACTCCCGTGTGCCGGAGGAACACTTTGTGTGCTACCAAACGTCACAACGTAACTGGGTGATTATAAAGGTACTCTACAGGTGTCTCCAAAGGTACATGTTGGGTTGACGTATTTCGAGATTAGGATTTGTCACTCCGATCGTCGGAGAGGTATCTCTGGGCCCTCTCGGTAATGCACATCACTTAAGCCTTGCAAGCAATGCAACTAATGAGTTAGTTGCGAGATGATGTATTACAGAACGAGTAAAGAGACTTGCTGGTAACAAGATTGAACTAGGTATTGGATACCGACGATCGAATCTCGGGCAAGTAACATACCGATGACAAAGGGAACAACGTATTTTGTTATGCGGTCTGACCGATAAAGATCTTCGTAGAATATGTAGGAGCCAATATGGGCATCCAAGTCCCGCTATTGGTTATTGATCGGAGACATGTCTCGGTCATGTCTACATTGTTCTCGAACCCGTAGGGTCCGCACGCTTAAGGTTTCAATGACAGTTATATTATGAGTTTATACGTTTTGATGTACCGAAGGTTGTTCGGAGTCCCGGATGTGATCACGGACATGACGAGGAGTCTCGAAATGGTCGAGACATAAATATTGATATATTGGACGGCTATATTCGGACACCGGAAGTGTTCCGGGTGATTTCGGAGAAAACCGGAAAGCCGGAGGGTTATCGGAACCCCCCGGGAGAAGTAATGGGCCATATGGGCCTTAGTGGAGAGAGAGAGGGGCAGCCAAAGGTGGGCTGCGCGCCTCCTCCCCCCTGGTCTGAATTGGACTAGGAGAGGGGGGGCGGCGCCCCCCCTTTCCTTCTCCCTCCCCACTTCTTTCCCCCTCCTAGTAGGAGTAGGACTCCTACTAGGAGGAGGACTCCTCCTTGGCGCGCCATAGGGGCCGGCCGGCCTCCTCCTCTCTTGAACCTTTATATACGGAGGCAGGGGCACCCCAGAAACACACAAGTTGATCCACGTGATCATATTCTTAGCCATGTGCGGCGCCCCCTGCCACCATAGTCCTCGATAATATTGTAGCGGTGCTTAGGCGAAGCCCTGCGACAGTAGTACATCAAGATCGTCACCACGCCGTCGTGCTGATGGAACTCTTCCCCGACACTTTGCTGAATCGGAGTCCGGGGATCGTCATCGAGCTGAACGTGTGCTAAAACTCGGAGGTGCCGTAGTTTCGGTGCTTGATCGGTCGGGCCGTGAAGACGTACGACTACATCAACCGTGTTGTCATAACGCTTCCGCTATCGATCTACAAGGGTACGCAGATCACACTCTCCCCTCTCGTTGCTATGCATCACCGTGATCTTGCGTGTGCGTAGGAAATTTTTTGAAATTACTACGTTCCCCAACAGTGGCATCAGAGCCAGGTTTTATGTGTTGATGTTATATGCACGACTAGAACACAAGTGAGTTGTGGGCGATATAAGTCATACTGCTTACCAGCATGTCATACTTTGGTTCGGCGGTATTGTTGGACGAAGCGGCCCGGACCGACATTACGCGTACGCTTACGCGAGACCGGTTCTCCCGACGTGCTTTGCACATAGGTGGCTTGCGGGTGATAGTTTCTCCAACTTTAGTTGAACCGAGTGTGGCTACGCCCGGTCCTTGCGAAGGTTAAAACAGCACCAACTTGACAAACTATCATTGTGGTTTTGATGCGTAGGTAAGATTGGTTCTTGCTTAAGCCTGTAGCAGCCACGTAAAACTTGCAACAACAAAGTAGAGGACGTCTAACTTGTTTTTGCAGGGCATGTTGTGATGTGATATGGTCAAGACATGATGCTGATTTTATTGTATGAGATGATCATGTTTTGTAACCGAGTTATCGGCAACTGGCAGGAGCCATATGGTTGTCGCTTTATTGTATGCAATGCAATCGCGCAGTAATGCTTTACTTTATCTCTAAACGGTAGCGATAGTTGTGGAAGCATAAGATTGGCGAGACGACAATGATGCTACGATGGAGATCAAGGTGTCGCGCCGGTGACGATGGTGATCATGACGGTGCTTCGGAGATGGAGATCACAGGCACAAGATGATGATGGCCATATCATATCACTTATATTGATTGCATGTGATGTTTATCTTTTATGCATCTTATCTTGCTTTGATTTACGGTAGCATTATAAGATGATCTCTCACTAAAATTATCAAGAAGTGTTCTCCCTGAGTATGCACCGTTGCGAAAGTTCTTCGTGCTGAGACACCACGTGATGATCGAGTGTGATAGGCTCTACGTTCAAATACAACGGGTGCAAAACAGTTGCACACGCGGAATACTCAGGTTATACTTGACGAGCCAAGCATATACAGATATGGCCTCGGAACACGGAGACCGAAAGGTCGAGCGTGAATCATATAGTAGATATGATCAACATAGTGATGTTCACCAATGAAACTACTCCATCTCACGTGATGATCGGACATGGTTTAGTTGATTTGGATCACGTGATCACTTAGAGGATTAGAGGGATGTCTATCTAAGTGGGAGTTCTTAAGTAATTTGATTAATTGAACTTAAATTTATCATGAACTTAGTACCTGATAGTATCTTGCTTATGTATGTTTGATTGTAGATAGATGGCCCGTGCTGTTGTTCCGTTGAATTTTAATGTGTTCCTTGAGAAAGCAAAGTTGAAAGATGATGGTAGCAATTACACGGACTGGGTCCGTAACTTGAGGATTATCCTCATTGCTGCAGAGAAGAGTTACGTCCTGGAAGCACCGCTGGGTGCCAGGCCTGCTGCTGGAGCAACACCAAATGTTATGAACGTCTGGCAGAGCAAAGTTGATGACTACTCGATAGTTCAGTGTGCCATGCTTTACGGCTTAGAATCGGGACTTCAATGATGTTTTGAACGTCATGGAGCATATGAGATGTTCCAGGAGTTGAAGTTAATATTTCAAGCAAATGCCCGAGTTGAGAGATATGAAGTCTCCAATAAGTTCTATAGCTGCAAGATGGAGGAGAACAGTTCTGTCAGTGAGCATATACTCAAAATGTCTGGGTATAATAATCACTTGATTCAGATGGGAGTTAATCTTCCAGATGATTGCGTCATTGACAGAATTCTCCAATCACTGCCACCAAGCTACAAGAGCTTCGTGATGAACTATAATATGCAAGGGATGAACAAGACTATTCCCGAGCTCTTCGGAATGCTGAAAGCTGCGGAGGTAGAAATCAAAAAGGAGCATCAAGTGTTGATGGTCAACAAGACCACTAGTTTCAAGAAAAAGGGCAAAGGGAAGAAGAAGGGGAACTTCAAGAAAAACGGCAAGCAAGTTGCTGCTCAAGAGAAGAAACCCAAGTCTGGACCTAAGCCTGAAACTGAGTGCTTCTACTGCAAGCAGACTGGTCACTGGAAGAGGAACTGCCCCAAGTATTTGGCAGATAAGAAGGATGGCAAGGTGAACAAAGGTATATGTGATATACATGTTATTGATGTGTACCTTACTAATGCTCGCAGTAGCACCTAGGTATTTGATACTGGTTCTGTTGCTAATATTTGCAACTCGAAACAGGGACTACGGATTAAGCGAAGATTGGCTAAGGACGAGGTGACGATGCGCGTTGGAAACGGTTCCAAAGTCGATGTGATCGCGGTCGGCACGCTACCTCTACATCTACCTTCGGGATTAGTATTAGACCTAAATAATTGTTATTTGGTGCCAGTGTTGAGCATGAACATTATATCTGGATCTTGTTTAATGCGAGACGGTTATTCATTTAAATTAGAGAATAATGGTTGTTCTATTTATATGAGTAATATCTTTTATGGTCATGCACCCTTGAAGAGTGGTCTATTCTTATTGAATCTCGATAGTAGTGGTACACATATTCATAATGTTGAAGCCAAAAGATGCAAAGTTGATAATGATGGTGCAACTTATTTGTGGCATTGCCGTTTAGGTCATATCGGTGTAAAGCGCATGAAGAAACTCCATACTGATGGACTTTTGGAGCCACTTGATTATGAATCACTTGGTACTTGCGAACCGTGCCTCATGGGCAAGATGACTAAAACACCGTTCTCCGGTACAATGGAGAGAGCAACAGATTTGTTGGAAATCATACATACAGATGTATGTGGTCCGATGAATATTGAGGCTCGTGGCGGATATCGTTATTTTCTCACCTTCACAGATGACTTAAGCAGATATGGGTATATCTACTTAATGAAACATAAGTCTGAAACATTTGAAAAGTTCAAAGAATTTCAGAGTAACAAGAAAATAAAGTTTCTACGATCTGATCGTGGAGGAGAATATTTGAGTTACGAGTTTGGTGTACATTTGAAGCAATGCGGAATAGTTTCGCAACTCATGCCACCCGGAACACCACAGCGTAATGGTGTGTCCGAACGTCGTAATCGTACTTTACTAGATATGGTGCGATCTATGATGTCTCTTACTGATTTACCGCTATCGTTTTGGGGTTATGCTTTAGAGACGGCCGCATTCACGTTAAATAGGGCACCATCGAAATCCGTTGAGACGACACCTTATGAACTATGGTTTGGCAAGAAACCAAAGTTGTCGTTTCTGAAAGTTTGGGGCTGCGATGCTTATGTGAAAAAGCTTCAACCTGATAAGCTCGAACCCAAATCGGAGAAATGTGTCTTCATAGGATATCCAAAGGAAACTATTGGATACACCTTCTATCACAGATCCGAAGGCAAGACTTTTGTTGCTAAATTCGGAAACTTTCTGGAGAAGGAGTTTCTCTCGAAAGATGTGAGTGGGAGGAAAGTAGAACTTGATGAGGTAACTGTACCTGCTCCCTTATTGGAAAGTAGTACATCACAGAAAACTGTTTCTGCGACACCTACACCAATTAGTGAGGAAGCTAATGATAATGATCATGAAACTTCAGGACAAGATACTACTGAACCTCGTAGATCAACCAGAGTGAGATCCGCGCCAGAGTGGTACGGTAATCCTGTTCTGGAAATCATGCTGCTAGATCATGATGAACCTACGAACTATGAAGAAGCGATGGTGAGCCCAGATTCCGCAAAATGGCTTGAAGCCATGAAATCTGAGATGGGATCCATGTATGAGAACAAAGTATGGACTTTGGTTGACTTGCCCGATGATCGGCAAGCAATTGAGAATAAATGGATTTTCAAGAAGAAGACTGACGCTGACGGTAATATTACTGTCTACAAAGCTCGACTTGTCGCAAAAGGTTTTCGACAAGTTCAAGGGGTTGACTACGATGAGACCTTCTCACCCGTAGCGATGCTTAAGTCTGTCCGAATCATGTTAGCAATTGCCGCATTTTATGATTATGAAATTTGGCAGATGGATGTCAAAACTGCATTCCTGAATGGATTTCTGGAAGAAGAGTTGTATATGATGCAACCGGAAGGTTTTGTCGATCCAAAGGGAGCTAACAAAGTGTGCAAGCTCCAGCGATCCATTTATGGACTGGTGCAAGCCTCTCGGAGTTGGAATAAACGCTTTGATAGTGTGATCAAAGCATTTGGTTTTATACAGACTTTCGGAGAAGCCTGTATTTACAAGAAAGTGAGTGGGAGCTCTGTAGCATTTCTGATATTATATGTAGATGACATATTACTGATTGGAAATGATATAGAATTTCTGGATAGCATAAAGGGATACTTGAATAAGAGTTTTTCAATGAAAGACCTCGGTGAAGCTGCTTACATATTAGGCATAAAGATCTATAGAGATAGATCAAGACGCTTAATTGGACTTTCACAAAGCACATACCTTGACAAGATTTTGAAGAAGTTCAAAATGGATCAAGCAAAGAAAGGGTTCTTGCCTGTGTTACAAGGTGTGAAGTTGAGTCAGACTCAATGCCCGACCACTGCAGAAGATAGAGAGAAAATGAAAGATGTTCCCTATGCTTCAGCCATAGGCTCTATCATGTATGCAATGCTGTGTACCAGACCTGATGTGTGCCTTGCTATAAGTTTAGCAGGGAGGTACCAAAGTAATCCAGGAGTGGATCACTGGACAGCGGTCAAGAACATCCTGAAATACCTGAAAAGGACTAAGGATATGTTTCTCGTATATGGAGGTGACAAAGAGCTCATTGTAAACGGTTACGTTGATGCAAGCTTTGACACTGATCCGGACGATTCTAAATCGCAAACCGGATACGTGTTTACATTAAACGGTGGAGCTGTCAGTTGGTGCAGTTCAAAACAAAGCGTCGTGGCGGGATCTACATGTGAAGCAGAGTACATAGCTGCTTCGGAAGCAGCAAACGAAGGAGTCTGGATGAAGGAGTTCATATCCGATCTAGGTGTCATACCTAGTGCATCGGGTCCAATGAAAATCTTTTGTGACAATACTGGTGCAATTGCCTTGGCAAAGGAATCCAGATTTCACAAGAGAACCAAGCACATCAAGAGACGCTTCAATTCCATCCGGGATCTAGTCCAGGTGGGAGACATAGAGATTTGCAAGATACATACGGAGCTGAATGTAGCAGACCCGTTGACTAAGCCTCTTCCACGAGCAAAACATGATCAGCACCAAAGCTCCATGGGTGTTAGAATCATTACTGTGTAATCTAGATTATTGACTCTAGTGCAAGTGGGAGACTGAAGGAAATATGCCCTAGAGGCAATAATAAAGTTATTATTTATTTCCTTATATCATGATAAAAGTTTATTATTCATGCTAGAATTGTATTAACCGGAAACATAATACATGTGTGAATACATAGACAAACAGAGTGTCACTAGTATGCCTCTACTTGACTAGCTCCTTAATCAAAGATGGTTATGTTTCCTAACCATGGACAAAGAGTTGTCATTGGATTAACGGGATCACATCATTAGTTGAATGATCTGATTGACATGACCCATTCCATTAGCTTAGCATCCGATCGTTTAGTATGTTGCTATTGCTTTCTTCATGACTTATACATGTTCCTATGACTATGAGATTATGTAACTCCCGTGTGCCGGAGGAACACTTTGTGTGCTACCAAACGTCACAACGTAACTGGGTGATTATAAAGGTACTCTACAGGTGTCTCCAAAGGTACATGTTGGGTTGACGTATTTCGAGATTAGGATTTGTCACTCCGATCGTCGGAGAGGTATCTCTGGGCCCTCTCGGTAATGCACATCACTTAAGCCTTGCAAGCAATGCAACTAATGAGTTAGTTGCGAGATGATGTATTACAGAACGAGTAAAGAGACTTGCCGGTAACGAGATTGAACTAGGTATTGGATACCGACGATCGAATCTCGGGCAAGTAACATACCGATGACAAAGGGAACAACGTATGTTGTTATGCGGTCTGACCGATAAAGATCTTCGTAGAATATGTAGGAGCCAATATGGGCATCCAGGTCCCGCTATTGGTTATTGACCAGAGACATGTCTCGGTCATGTCTACATTGTTCTCGAACCCGTAGGGTCCGCACGCTTAAGGTTTCGATGACAGTTATATTATGAGTTTATACATTTTGATGTTCCGAAGGTTGTTCGGAGTCCCGGATGTGATCATGGACATGACGAGGAGTCTCGAAATGGTCGAGACATAAAGATTGATATATTGGACGGCTATATTCGGACACCGGAAGTGTTCCGGGTGATTTCGGAGAAAACCGGAAAGCTGGAGGGTTACCGGAACCCCCCCCCCGGGAGAAGTAATGGACCATATGGGCCTTAGTGGAGAGAGAGAGGGGCAGCCAAAGGTGGGCCGCGTGCCTCCTCCCCCCTGGTTCGAATTGGACTAGGAGAGGGGGGGCGGCGCCCCCCCCTTTCCTTCTCCCTCCCCACTTCTTTCCCCCTCCTAGTAGGAGTCCTACTCCTACTAGGAGGAGGAGGACTCCTTGGCGCGCCATAGGGGCCGGCCGGCCTCCTCCTCTCTTGAACCTTTATATACGGAGGCAGGGGCACCCCAGAAACACACAAGTTGATCCACGTGATCATATTCTTAGCCATGTGTGGCGCCCCCTGCCACCATAGTCCTCGATAATATTGTAGCGGTGCTTAGGCGAAGCCCTGCGACAGTAGTACATCAAGATCGTTACCACGCCGTCGTGCTGACGGAACTCTTCCCCGACACTTTGCTGGATCGGAGTCCGGGGATCGTCATCGAGCTGAACGTGTGCTAAAACTCGGAGGTGCCGTAGTTTCGGTGCTTGATCGGTCGGGCCGTGAAGACGTACGACTACATCAACCGCGTTGTCATAACGCTTCCGCTATCGATCTACAAGGGTACGTAGATCACACTCTCCCCTCTCGTTGCTATGCATCACCATGATCTTGCGTGTGCGTAGGAATTTTTTTGAAATTACTACGTTCCCCAACAATTTTTACTTACCTCGAAGCCTATTAGAAGGCTAGTGCAGGCTTCAGTCAGTCCGCTCTTGGCGGACCAAACCTTCTGGATCACCGTACTCATAATAGTACGGTGCCCCTCGTCGATGGAGGCGCCGTCAAGCACCTCCAGCAGATTGTCCGGCACCTCCGGTTGGACGGAGGCCGCTGGCTCAGAAGGCTTGCTCCTCTTGGAAGGAGTTCGCCTACCGCGGTCCGGAACTGTGGAAGATTCCGGCGCGGTGTCCGGCACAAAGCCGGACTTGGAGCCCTGGGGGGCCTTATCCCCTTCACTCCTGGAGTCCGGGAGGTTGCCTTGTGGCTCCTCCGGGACCACCTCCTCATACCCCGGAGCTTGTCGTGACACCACTTCGGCGTCGTCTGCAGTGCGGGGGGAGACAGCGGGCGGAACTGAGTTCACGTCCGATGAGTCCAGGGAGCCGCCCGACGATTCGTTGAATTCGGCCCGGGGCGGGCTGCATAATTACGTTCGACATTAGGGAAAGCTGTGCAACAAAGGAACATCATGGGTTACTCTGATATCCGAACTTACGATTTTGCCGGACGCTTGGCCCTGTTTGGCCACTCCTCTTCGCCCT
Source organism: Triticum aestivum (assembly GCF_018294505.1). Classification (NCBI taxonomy): domain Eukaryota; kingdom Viridiplantae; phylum Streptophyta; class Magnoliopsida; order Poales; family Poaceae; genus Triticum; species Triticum aestivum. The sequence continues at coordinate 504,279,204 of NC_057806.1, read as the reverse complement.
CTTCGGCGTCGGGGGAGTAGTCCGGCGGAGGGGTCTTCCTTTTCCTAGACCCCTCGGCCTCCCCCGTTGGGGCGGCCTTCCTCTTCTCTCCTCCCTCCGCCGGGGGGGGGGAGAGTTTTCTTCTTCCTCCTCCTCGTTTTCACGGGAAGAGGGCGTCTCGGACTCGTCGGATGACGAGTCCGACACCACCACGTTGCGGGCACTCTTTCGAGTCCCCGTGGTCTTCTTCTTCTTGGCCTTCTTCTCCGGCACCACATAAGGCTCCGGACCAGCAGCTTCACCAGTAGAGCTGGGACTGGGTCTTCGGGCAGCGGAGCCGGACAGTTAATCGGTCCGGATATCGCCCGCCAAGCCTGTCAAAGGTAAGAGAGTTTAGATCCCGCATAGAGTCAAACTATGAAAAAAGCTTAACATCCTGTAAAAGGTGAAGATAGCTTACCTCACTAGCGTGACGCTGCGAGCTGTATCCGTGGTCCTCGGAAGCGGATGCGGGAGCCTCGGCGCCCTTGAATAGCACCTTCCAGGCATCTTCGTACGTCGTGTCGAAGAGCCTGCTAAGGGTTTGGTGCTGCGCCAGGTCGAACTCCCACAGATTAAAGTCCCGTTGTTGGCACGGGAGGATCCGGCGGACGAGCATAACCTGGATTACATTAACAAGCCGGATTGGCTTGTTCACCAGGGACCGGATGCATGTTTGCAATCCGGTCACCTCTTTTTTGTCACCCCACGACAGGCCCGTCTCTTTCCAGGACATAAGCCGTGTGGGGGGTCCAGATCGGAACTCGGGGGCTGCGATCCAGTTCGGATCGCGTGGCTCGGTGATGTAAAACCGCCCGGATTGCCACCCCTTTAGGGTCTCCACAAAAGAGCCCTCGAACCATAGGACGTTGGCCATCTTGCCCGCCATGGCGCCTCCGCACTCCGCCTGGCTGCCGCGCACCACCTTGGGCTTGACGTTGAAGGTCTTGAGCCAGAGGCCGAAATGAGGGCGGACGCGGAGGAAAGCCTCGCACACGATGATAAACGCCGAGATGTTGAGGATGAAGTTGGGGGCCAGATCGTGGAAATCCAGGCCGTAGTAAAACATGAGCCCCCGGACAAATGGGTGAAGTGGAAAACCCAGTCCGTGGAGGAAGTGGGGAAGAAATACTACCCTCTCATGGGGCCTCGGGGTGGGGAGAAGCTGCCCCTTTTCGGGAAGCCGGTGCGCGATGTCCTTAGACAGGTATCCGGCCTTCCTTAGCTTCTTGACTTGGCCCTCTGTAGCGGAGGAGACCATCCACTTGCCTCCCACTCCGGACATTGCTGGAGAAGGTTGAGGTGGGAAGTGCGGGCTTGGGCGCCGGAGCTCGAGCGCGCAGGAGATGGATAGGCAAAGGAGGAGGAAGGCGTAGGTAAAAAGGTGGATCCTTATCCCCTTATATGGGCGGATGCGGTTGTGTGTCCCCACCAGCCTAGTAAAACTCGCTTGCCTCCCAAGCGCCATGATAAATGGCGCGGTTGGGTTACCCACGTCCGTATTGATGAGAATCCCGTAAAAAGGGTACACGATCTCTGCTTTGACAAGACGTGCCAAGGAAACCGCCTCGCAAAACGTGCTGAGGTGGAAAAGTAAAAAGGATTCAAGTAAAGGACTTGGCCATAGTGTGATGACGCACTACGGAATACGTCAGCTGATTTGATTTGTGTTAATATTATTCTCTTTATGGCAATATGTGGAAACTTATTTTGCAGGGCCGGACACTACTCTTGGTGTTTACAATCTTCTATGAAGGACTTGGAGAAGGAACCCGCCTTGCAATGCCGAAGACAATCTGCGCGCCGGACTCGTCGTCATTGAAGCCTGGTTCAGGGGCTACTGAGGGAGTCCTGGATTAGGGGGTGTTCGGGTAGCCGGACTATACCTTCAGCCGGACTCCAGGACTATGAAGATACAAGATTGAAGACTTCGTCCCGTGTCCGGATGGGACTTTCATTGGCGTGGAAGGCAAGCTTGGCGATGCGGATATTCAAGATCTCCTACCATTCTGTGTAACCCTAACCCTATCCGGTGTCTATATAAACCGGAGGGTTGTAGTCCGTAGGACATCAACTCCATATACAACAATCATACCATAGGCTAGCTTCTAGGGTTTAGCCTCCTTGATCTCGTGGTAGATCTACTCTTGTACTACCCATATCATCAATATTAATCATGCAGGAGTAGGGTATTACCTCCATCGAGAGGGCCCGAACCTGGGTAAAAATATCGTGTCCCTTGTCTCCTGTTACCATCCGGCCTTGACGCACAGTTCGGGACCCCCTACCCGAGATCCGCCAGTTTTGACACAATGGATTCCCCTCTCCGGAGCCCCGAACGGACTCCAGATCAGCCCTCCTGAGAGGTTTTAGGGCTTGGCGGCGGCTCCGTATCGAAAAACTTGATGATTTCTTCTCTCTGATTTTTTTCTCCCCGAAACTCAATATATGGAGGTGGAGTTGGAGTCGGAGAGGCAACAGGGGGCCCACGAGGTAGGGGGAACGCCCTAGGGGGGCTGGCGCGCCCCCCACCCTCGTGGCAAGACGGTGGCCCCCCTGGCCTTCATCTTTGGCGGGTATTTTTCTTATTTTTTGAAAGTCGCTCCGTAAAGTTTCAAGTCATTCCGAGAACGTTTGTTCCTGCACATAAATAACACCATGGTAATTATGCTGAAAACAGCGTCAGTCCGGGTTAGTTCCATTCAAATCATGCAAGTTAGAGTCCAAAACAAGGGCAAAATTGTTTGGAAAAGTAGATACATTGGAGACGTATCACTCTCCCTCCCTCCCCTCCCTCTCTCTCTGACTGGCATCACAGGGGCATTTACCTTCTTTGGCAGGGGTGACTCATGCAGTGTTCAAAGCTTCATCTGTTGGAAACTTGGTTGTCTTAGTGTGGAGTACGAGTATGTCGTATGTATCCCTCTGCAAATTTCCCTTGGAGGCCCGCAAGAAGTTCCGGCAGGCAGCAAGGGATGGTAGCAGAATGTGAGTCACGCATGACCTTTGTTATTTCCACACTTTATGATGGCCCTTCTGCGATGAGTGGGCTTCGTTTGAATCATTTTCACTTGGTAGGTTTCAGTCACATCGAAACCTAGTTTTGGGGGGTCTGTATCTCAAAAGGTATAGCCTAATGTTGAGAAGAAGAAGCAGCGGGCCTCCTACCTTCGCATCTCTTCTTAGCATAGTTAAGCATGCTAACATTAGCTCAAAACAGAAAACATGTTCATTTCAGAAATAGTGATGACAACATGTTGTCTTGGCTAGATAACTTGGTCGATTTAGACGCGTGGCAATTATATTGCACGTGAATTTTTTGTTGGAAAGCACAAACTCAATGCTCAACAATAAATCGGACAATCACATAAGCATATGCTAATTTATTCGGGGTCCTCTCCTCCCTCCCGCGTCGCCCCAGCGTGGCGACGGGGAGGGAACCCTAGATCACGCTGCCAACTCCCCTCCCCTCCCACTACTAGGAAAACGCTTATAGATAGAATTTTACTAGTAGCACTGGTTTAAGCAGCAGCGCTACTGCTAAGTACGTATAGCGCTGGGAATAACAAGTGCTACTGGTACAATTTAGCAGCAGCGCTGGTTAGGGTGGACGGCGCTACTGTTAAATGTGCCTCACCACATGGCCAGGTCAAGAGATACTAGCAGCGCTACAACTAAAGCAATAGCACTAACGCTCTTTGTCGCCCCGCGCTACAGCTGGGGATAGACATCCATTGGTCCGACTGGCCTCCTCACCTCTCTCTCTCATTTCTCTCTCTCTCTCTCTCTCTCTCTCTCTCTCTCTCTCTCTCTCTCTCTCTCTCTCTCCTCTCTCTCTCTCTGACGAGATCCCCAAATCGCCGCCCCTGCCGCCGGCCTCCCCTGCCAACTCTGGCGAGCTCTGGCGTCGTCTAGCATACCCACGGCTCCCCCCTCACCGAGCTCTACCTGCTCCACCTCTTCGATCTGCTTTCCCCTACCTCGTGTGGTCGCTCGCTTCGGTCAAACCTCGCTAGGGTTTCGGTGATTGCGGGGCTAGGTCGCCGGTGTGGTTCCGGCGCCTTGCTCCGGTGTGACTCGCCTCCTGGCTGTGCCTAGGTGCCGCACGTGTCACTGATGCGTCCCTGTGGTCGCTGGCAACGCGGCGGTCGCCTGCCTCTCCACAGCTTCGCGTACCTCGCCTCCTGCCGCCGTGTGACGGCGGTGAGTTGGCCACACCGCAACCGTGGCGGTGGTGATGCACGGCCTTGGCTATAACCCCTTCATGGTGAGCTTCTCCTTCTCTGCGCTACTGCTGCCTCTACTGCCTAGACCGTGGCCACTGTGATCTTGGTCCTCTTCGTGTACTAGTAATATGACTTAGATTTTTGAGGACGCTTGGATTGATGGCTATGGTCTGCTACTTGATTTGTGCTTTGCTGAAATTAGTTGGGGTTGTTGGTTACTGTTTAGGGTTCATATTTGGGCCTAGATTTGTTTATGTGCTAATGCTCCTGTTGATCCACTAGTCCATAGTCTAGTTCTAGTTCATGCCTATGGACTGGTCATTGGGGATTTGGTGATGCTGGTGGTCCTATGTGCTGCTGGTGGTCCTATGTGCACTTGTGTGATATACTAGCACTGTATCCTTAATTGACAGTTAAACCATTAACCTACCATGCATATAGATGTGTTCCTGTGGAATTGATGCTACTCTAACTATGTGATCAACTTGTGGTCATGATCTAGTTCTGGTTGTAGTTCTTGTTATTTAAATGTTCCTTTTATTTCAGTTTCTCTTGTTGCAAGTATAATTACATGCTTATATTCTTGTTGGTCACTTGTTACTCTTCAAGCTGGTATTTGTGTTTAATACATATTAGTTTTTATTTAAATACCATGTACTGGTATTTCTTGTTCTGTTTAGTACATCATCTTTTAGTGGTTTAGTTGTATATTGCACATCACATAGTCCTGGTAGTTGCATGTGGTGACACTTCTTTTATTGCTTTAGTTATATAAGATGTTTCTTTTACATGCTTAGTAATTAACAGTATCATTGGTTTAAAGGATATAGCCCTTTATTTATAGATACTTATATTGCTTTACCTAGTTCAGTTTAGAATAGATGCTCTCTTGGTCTTAGCTTTTCTCTCTTCCTTTCTTTCCTCCTCTTCTAAACTCTACTGATAAGAACAGTTGCTCCTTGATCTTAACGAAGCCGATGATGCTGGTCTGAGGCTCCTTGACCTTAACGACTTGGCTCTCCAAGCAACAAAATCAGTTCAGCGGTGCTCTTGGTTCCTCTTTCTTGCTTATTGGTCAGATTCTGAATCTAGATTCTGCTATTTTGGTTCATATTCCATTGATTTGGTACGCTACATCTACATTGATGCATCAACTCTGCTCCATAAATATGGATACATGTTTGCAAGCAGTTTTCTTCGATAGTTTTGTGTTGCCATTGCTCCCAGTCATCAGATTCTGGTAAGTTATCTAACACTGCTATTAGAGTGTAGATGCACCTTTTAGGTTTAGGAGTACATCTTCATTTGTCCTGCAAACGCCATTCTAAGGCTCTGCTTTGTCTTGAAGGTTGTTGGGTAACCTCGCCTGGGCCTATATGCAGCCTGATAACTATGAGGAAGCTGAAATGCTCTACAAGTATATATATATATATATATATATATATATATATATATATATATATATATATATATATATCGGCCCTGAATTCGGTGTCCACGGCCAAACCCAGGTACCTACAAACTCCCCTATGTTCTGTTTTAGACCGTAATACTAGTCAAATAGACCGTAATACTAGTACGATTGTGTAGCTGGAGAGATATTGTTGGTTCTGATGCTTATTGATTGACACACCAAGTGCTGTTACTACTGATGATTACTAGTAATACAACAATAATACAATGCAACCAAGAGTTAAATTGAAATGACCTGACAGTAAAGGGTACAATGTTGGTAATAATCTGCTGTTGCTGATGCCTTCTTGCTTGCTTGCTTGCGAATGACCTAGGAATTACTCCTACTTGGTGCACAAACTTTGCTTGTTGCAATTTGCCTCAAAATCTTGGATTCAGAATCTATAATAAGATTTGGTCATGCCTAGCACCGTATCCTTCTTAAGTTGGGTTTCCCCAATTTCTAGGATTGGTCTGTTAGGTACTGCTTATAATTCATATATACTATGCTGCTGCTATATGCTTTTGTTTCTGCTATTGTTACTTAGTGCTCTATAGGTTACTGTTATATTGTACTAATGTTGTAGGTTCTTTTGAGTTCCTAGTAGTGGTCTTGGTTCATTATTTAATTCCAGGATTTGTGAGTTCCTAGTAGGGAACACATGGACATGAAGGTACGGCAGCGATGAAGACAATATCGGCATTGGGCTGCGGCGACGATGATGACGACGACATCGGCATCGACATAGGGCTACGGTGGCGACGAAGACGACGACATCGTCATGGTGCTGCGGCGGCAGCAACGTCGACGACATCAACACCATCAACACGGCCTTGTGGAGGCGCCGACGCCGATGACATAGACGCGTGGCATATTGTGTGCGCGCACGAGTATGCGTGTGTGCGTGTGCGTGTGTTAATTATCTAATTAGGATATGTATGATTGATGATTGACTGTATGCATAACATGTACGTATTGTGAAATGCATGTCTAAACTGAAATAGGTAGACTTTTATTTTTTTAAATCCTAATTTGTTATTAGTAGCGTGGGTGTATCATAGAAGCGCTACTGCTATTCCTTTACTAGTAGCGTGGGGCACCAGCCCTACTATTATGTCTATTTAGCAGTAGCGTGGGGTAAAACACATGCTACTATTAAAAAATAGCTGTAGTGTCACAGCAGTAGCGTGAGAACCAATGTTACTGGTAGTCCAAAAACCAACACTACTGGTAAGGTTTTTCCTAGTAGTGTCCTCCCTCCTGCTCCCTCGCCGCTGCCAGGGGGCCCGGCCGGGCAAAGGCTAGTCGGCGCCGGCGCTAGCGGGGCATCCTCGTCCTCCCGCGCGGTGGGGTTGGCGTGGGTCAACACACCGGGCCGGGGCGTGGCGCTGACGCCGGGTGCCACGGCGGTTCGTCTGCAGTGGCGGCGCGACGGGCGGCACGGTGGCGGTGTGTGCCTAGGGCGGCGGCGGCGGCGGTCCTCCTTCTCCTCTAGCGGCAAGGGCTGCAGTCGGCACAGGTCGCGAGCGGCTGCCTCTTCTCTGGTGCAGGCTGGCGGAGGTGCCAGCGCGGCAGTGGTATGTTCAACCCCTCCTCTACGGCCGTCATGGTGCATGAATCGGCTGTTGGTGGTGGCTCCTCTTGTGCTCTGGTTCGGCTCGGCTGGCCGGTGGGTGGCATGGGTGCCGTGAGGTGGGAGGCAGGGGTGCCTCCCGGACTCGCCGTCGCCGGGATTTGGAGGTGCCAGATCGGGCATCTTGGGTGGCTGCAGCACGGCTGGCCGTCAGCGTTTCCCCTGCTCAAATCTGGCTGCTGGCCGCTCCTGCCAAAGGAGCTTGTTTGGGGTGGAAAGTGGGGTCTTTGCTGCCCCTTCACCGGTTGATAATGTCGGTGTGCGGCGGCGGCGGCGGTCGAGGGGTGGTCTCGGATGCCGGGGCGGCGACCTCTGTGGTGGGAGACGCGATGCTCGTGGGCAGGGCTCGCGGCTCGGATGTTGGCCAGTTACCATGGTCGTGTGGGCGGCGTGGTAACTTGCGTACGACGGTCGGTGGCGGTGGTTCTGCAGCGTGCTTGTGGCACTCCGTCTCGGAAGCGAAGAGGGCTTACCGGGTGAAAACCCTCTCTGGCTCTGCCAGGTAGGCGACGGCGGCGCCTACGGGCGTTGTCTCCTTCTTGAAGGCGTCGTCGTGGTTCCTCTTCTTCCTCTGTGTTCCTCCGTGGAAACCTCGATCCCTTGATTGGGCGGCGGTGGTACTTAGGTGCCATGACCTTGTTGAAGGCTCCGCCTTGGAGTAATCGGTTTGTTGTGCACAGCTTCGGCTCTTCGCTGTGATTCTTTCACGGTTGAGGCCTCCGGCGACTTCAAGCAGGGCTCTCTCGTCCTTCTTGTAGATGGCTTCGAGTTGTGTGGGGCGGTGTAGCTGTTCTCAACATTCTTGTATCTTGCCCTATGTGTGTTGGTGTGGAGTTGTATGAGGTTGGTTATAACTGGATCGTTGCTTTATATATAAAGTAGGGCGAAAGCCTTTTTCGGTATACGCATCTTTTATTTTTTTGGTTGGGAAGCACATGAGCACTCGGCAATTGCTAGTAGGCGGCATCGGTTGCAAGCTAGGTTTTTTTAGGGATAAGTATATTTTCGTCCCTCAGTTCTTTCGAAAGTATAGAAATAGTCCCACAACTTCAAAACCAGCAAAATCTAGTCCCTCAACTTCTCAAATCGGATAAGTTTAGTCCCTATTATTACTTCGAGTGGTTTCAGATTTAGTTTTGACCAAAACTTTGACATGTCATCTGGGTTTGACCGCCATGTCACCATCCAAGTCACAAAAGCGACTCCTAATCCCACCTCACTTCCTCTCTCGCGCACTCTCTCGTCCCCCTTCTCACAGCAATCATAGAGAGAAGAGCACGGAGAGTACCCAACACACCATACACTCAGGCATTTAGCTCGTCGGAGAGCAGAGTGTTAGGTTGATCTCTCCATCGAGTGGGCTCAACGGCCCATCGGGCCCTGATCTATTCGCGCCCTGATCGGGGGCGCCCAACCGTTCTATGGTTGGTGGGCCCCTGTGACCTGTGATATATAAAGAGGTGGGGGCGGGGCGCACGGTACGAGGTTCACCGTGCCGCCAGACTCCCCACCGATATCCCCTTCCGATCTAGGGCAATCGCAGTGCTCACGGGAAGCACACCACTGCCGCCATCTCTGTCCACATCGCCGCCGTCACCACACCACCATGACAGGAGCTGGATCGAGCTCATCTGCGCCCAAAGAAGGTAGGTTCACCGGATCTACTAGCCTACTCCGATCTAAGGTCTATCAATGGTTTCAGAGCTAGATCGGGCTAGTTGATTTTGGTACAGAAAAGAAGAAAAAAAGGAAAAGAAAAAGAGATCCCCCCAAGAACCCTAATCAAAGGGCAAAGGAAAGTTCACCGGCAGAGGGCCTCGGGCCTCGCCGGCAAAGTGCGCCGCCTTCACGGCCGCGCCGTTCCTCTCGATCCCGAATCGCATCGGCATGCCGAGGATTCGGGAAGAAGAACTCCACCCCGAGAGGGGCAAAGGGCGCCGCTCGCCAAACCGCTCGACGGCGGTGCGCTCACCACAAGGGGAACGCACCACCGGCGAAGGGGATGGCAACGGACGCCACTGCCTGGTGCTCTGTCGCCACGGTGTCTTCGCCGCACCTCTCTGCTCTCCCTCTCGCGTACAGGAGGTTGGGGGTGGAAGGTGGAAAGAAGAAAGGAAACGAAAATGGATGCTCGCGCGGCGCCGTGACGACGTCGTCGCTGGCGGCCAACGCGGCCTTTACCTGCCGCATATCTCACTCTCGCGCGAGCAGGGGAACGAGGAAAGTAAGGGAAAGGGAACGAGCGCCGTTAGGGATGGCAGTTTTGCCCATGGTATGGGTACCCGCGGGTACCCTACCCGAAAATAATGGGTATGGGCAAGACTTGAAGAGATTTTCTACCCACGGGTAATGGGTACCCATACTCGCAAAATATATGGGTAGGGCATGGGTAAGAAATTGTGCCCATGGGTAACCCAATGGATACCCAGAAAGAATTAATAAATGAAAATAACTCCTATAACATGTGGGGTTAACATCCAACTCATATGGTCCAACCCTAAATCTCGTATTCCTTGAACAATTCATAGCTCATAGGCTCATAATCACCTGCTCGCCACTCCTTATATGTCCTATGTGACTCCTCAAAAAGATGAAATATCGACTCTTCACTACCAGACTCTTGTCGAACACTCGATCCAGTGATCCCCAATTCCCACCACCACCTTCCACTACGTCGGCCTTCCACCAACCGCTGATCATACTCCCTTGATGCCTCCAAGAGGCCACCCACTGGAGGAGGCCACATACGTGCTATACTACTCTACCATGATCACTTGAATTTTGAACTCATTTCTCTACCTCTTAAAAATTTGAATGCTATATATTGTACCCAATGGATACCCATTGGGTATAGGATACCCGACGAGTATGGGCATGGGTGTCAATTTATACCCATGGGTATTGAAGTGGGTGGGTATAAAAAGTTTCTATGGGTATGGGTTTGGGTAGAAGGAGGTTGTACCCACCCATACCCTACCCATTGCCATCCCTAAGCGCCGTTGCGCGGCACGGTGGCAGTCATTGCTGTCGCTGGCGGCCAGGCGCGGCTCGAAAGCCCGGCGAACGGGACAGAGCCAGCAACGAAGGAGAGGAGCGAGCGGCGCGGGGGGATGAAAGGAATGGCCGAGGGTTTCGGTCGATCCCCTCGCTGCTTCGTTTTTGATCGAGCGATCTCCACGGACGATCGTCCGATCTGTTGAACGGTCCCGATAGAAAACCTAGCTTACATGGGCCCTTTTTGGGCCACAAGTGCGGCAAGACTGGCTCGCACGCCCTGGGCTGCTAGCGCTGGCGGTTGCTGGGCCGCGTCAGGCCGTAGCGGCGCGCTGGGCCGGATCCGGCAGCCACACACGAGCCAAACGGGCTCCGAATGGCTGGGCCATTTGCGGCCAGCACAGGAAGCGTTTCATTTTATTTATTTGTCCAGTTTTCTGGGCAAGTTACAGTACAGTTTTTCTATTCAAAATAATTTAGAGAAATTTTTTGTTTAGAAGATATGAAAAGTAAACAGAAAAGTTCTGAAAATGAAAATGTAGATAATTTTCAGAAAAAAAATGTTCATGAACTTTTATAAAGAAAATAAAAAAGTTCATGAATTTTTTAAAGGAAAAGTTTCTGTAAAGAATTAAAAGTTCATGAATATTTTTCCGCTGCGTAAATAATTAATGCTCTTTTACACAGAAAATAAAAGTTTATACATAGTATTAAGTTTTTAAGAGCATGTTAAAGTGATTATTAAAATGTATATGATTATGTTATTGTTTTTGACCAACGTTATTAATAACATGATCATGTTTTATTATTGAAATTTAAAGGTGCATTTATTTATAATATTTTTCCCAACGGTAATATAGATTTAATTGCATAGACAATTATATGTTTAATTTGACCAACGTTAGATTAATGCATATGATTGTTATATTGATGTCACTTAAATTGTGATTTCAGGAGGCTTTCACTTCATGAGTTGCCTAAAAGAAGTTCCGACAGTCAGAGGTGACAACCACACTGAGTGGAGGAAGAAAGTTGAACTGGCATTTGTTTGTGCTGATCTGGACTGGGTTCTGGATGAACCACAGCCGGTCAGACCTACAGAGCCAGTAAGAGAGACTACTGATGATGATGCTACATGGGATAAAAAGAGGGGGGATTATGCTCCTTTGGAGATGTCCTACATCGTAGACAATCAAAAGTGGGTCAATGCAAATAAAAAATGCATGACATTTATAAAGAATACAATTGAGAGCACCATTGTGGGCTCCATTGCAGAGTGCACTTCAGCAGCGGAGTTGCTGACAAAGATAAAGAGCCAGTCCACTGGCTCTTCAAAGATATATGCCACCCAGGTGTTAAAACAACTTGTGACAGAACAATACACAGGTGGTGGAATAAGAGAGCACATCCTGAGGATGAGCAATATGGCAGCAAAGTTAAAGCCTATGGATGAGGATCTGGAGATCAAACCAAAGCTCCTGGTCCACCTTGTCATGGCTTCACTGCCAAAGGAGTTTGAAACTTTTGTTGTGAATTATAATATGTCACCTGGAACATGGGACATAGAAAAGACAATTGCTATGTGTGTCCAAGAAGAGGACAGACTAAAAGCTTCACATGGTGGAACACTCAACTCTGTGAAGGATCATAAGAAAAAGAACTACAATCAAAACAACAAAAGTTCTCCTTCAAAGCCACAAGGAAAAGCTCCCTATCAGCATCAGCGTCAGCAACAGTCTTTCCCAGTGGACAAAGACACTTGTCTCCACTGTAAGCAGACCGGGCATTACAAGAAAGACTGCCCTGTTTGGCTGAAGTCCTTAATGGCAAAGCAAGGTAACAACATTGTTTCTTTAGTTAATGAATCCTTGTACACACAGTTTTCGAAATCTACTTGGTGGATTGACTCAGGGGCAACTGTTCATGTTGCAAATTGTTTACAGGGATTCCATTTGACCCGGACTACGCTAAGAAGAGAAGGAGGCATTGAAGTAGCCAATGGAATAAAGCGGAAGTTGAAGCTGTCGGCGACATCTCCTTGGAGTTAGCTGATGGATTCAAGCTTCTACTTAGAGATGTTCTTTATGTTCCTTCATGTAATAGAAACTTAATTAGCGTTTCATGTTTGGACAAAGAAAATTATGAGTGTTATTTTGGACATGGCAAGTGTGCCATCTGGTATAATAATGCTTATGTGGGTAATGCTTTACTACATGATGAGCTTTATTTGTTATCACTTCGTGAAAAAGTGCATTCTGTATGCAATGTGAATGAACATGTTTCCGCGTCGAATAAAGAACAAAAGAAAAGAAAGAGAACATTCGACTCATCGAAATTATGGCACTGTCGCTTGGGCCATATTTCGAAGGGGAGAATAGAAAGATTAGTCAAAAGTGAAATTCTTCCACAGTTAGAATTCTCAGACTTAGAACAATGTGTAGATTGCATTAAAGGAAAGTATATAAAACAAATCAAAAAAGGTGCAATCCGTAGCACAAGCACACTAGAAATCATCCACACTGACATTTGTGGACCATTTCCGGTGAAAAGTGTGGATGGATATGACTCGTTCATAACATTCACAGATGATTACTCTCGCTATGGTTATATTTATCCAATCAAAGAAAGATCTGAAGCGTTGGATAAATTTAAAATATTCAAAGCTGAAGATGAAAATCAGCATGATAAAAGAATAAAGATAGTAAGGTCCGACCGTGGGGGAGAGTACTACGGTCGGCACACTCCATATGGCCAAGTCCCTGGAACTTTTGCAAAGTTCTTACAAGAGACTGGCATAGTTGCCCAGTATTCAATGCCGGGTGAACCACAGCAAAATGGAGTAGCTGAAAGGCGCAACCGTACACTTATGGATATGGTGCGCAACATGATGAGTTATTCCAACTTGCCATTGGGATTATGGATGGAGGCGCTTAAAACCGCCATTCACATTCTCAATAGAGTATCAAGCAAGTCGGTGCCCAAAACACCGTATGAGCTATGCACAGGAAGGGTACCCTCCCTACAACACTTCAGGGTGTGGGGGTGCCCTGCTGAGGCCAAAATATTTAATCCAAACATTGCAAGGTTAGATCCCAAAATAGTAAGTTGCCACTTCATTAGCTATCCAGACAGATCAAAAGGTTTTTGTTTCTACTACTCAGACAGATATTCAAAGTTTGTAGAAACGAGACATGCAGTCTTCTTTGAGGACGAAATGATGAGGGGGAGCTTGGTAGCTCGGAAAATTGATCTTGAGGAGAAGAGGGTGCATGCACCTAATTCGATGATTCAGGAGCCATTTTTCTCAGTACCAGTTGCAACTCCACCCATGACAACTTTGGGGGTAGACCCGGAACCTGTCCGTCAGGAGCCGACTGAACCCGTTGTTGAGCATGAAAGGGAAGTGCAACAGCAAATTTTAGAAGAAGTGCCAGAAGTTGAGGCAGAGAATGTGCCAAAAACTGAGGCCCTTAGAAGGTCTACAAGACCAAGAAAGTCAGCTATTTCTACTGACTTTAAAGTTTATAACACAGAAATGGTTCATATGGAAAAAGATCCCACCTCATATGAAGAAGCCATGAGAAGCCCTCATTCATCGATGTGGATGAAGGCAATGGAAGACGAGATGAAATCGATGAGTTCCAAAGATGTTTGGGACTGAGAAGTAATTCCTAAAGGAGCCAAAACAGTAGGCTGTAAATGGGTCTACAAAATTAAGTATGACTCTAAAAGGAATACAGAAAAGTATAAAGCACGACTCGTGGCAAAAGGATTTACACAAAGAGAAGGGATAGATTACAATGAGACATTTTCTCCAGTCTCATGTAAGGATTCCTTCAGAATCATAATGGCATTAGTTGCTCATTTTGATTTAGAGTTACATCAAATGGATGTTAAGACGGCATTTCTGAATGGTGATTTAAAAGAAAATGTCTACATGAAACAACCCAAGGGTTTTATCATGGAAGGCAAGGAAAATATGGGATGCCGCCTGAAGAAATCCATTTATGGATTAAGACAAGCCTCTCGGCAGTGGTATCTAAAGTTTAATCAAACGATTAAAAGTTTTGGATTTAAAGAAAATATTGAGGATAATTGCATTTATGCAAAGTTTAAAAATGGGAAATATATTTTCCTAATCTTGTATGTGGATGATATCCTGCTTGCTAGTAGTGATGTTAGTCTACTACAAGAAACAAAGAAATACTTATCCTCAAATTTTGACATAACAGATCTTGGTGAAGCATCATATGTTTTGGGCATAGAAATTCACCGAGATAGGAACAATGGAGTCTTAGGACTATCGCAGAAAGCATATTTAGAAAAGGTTCTCAAAAAGTATAATATGCATGCGAGTAAAGCCACACCTGCTCCTATAGTCAAGGGCGATAGTTTTGGGAAATTCCAATGTCCCAAGAACCAGTACGAGATCGATCAAATGAAAGCAGTACCATATGCTTCGGCAGTTGGCAGCTTACAGTATGCACAAGTGTGCACTCGCCCTGACTTAGCTTTATCACCGGGGTACTCGGTAGATATCAAGAGAATCCGGGCATGGAGCACTGGAAGATGGTAAAGAAAGCATTGCGTTATGTGCAAGGCACGAAGGACTACATGCTAATATACAGGAGAAGTGATTTCCTAGAGATAAAAGGGTATTCAGACGCAGATTTTGCGGGGGACGGAGATGATAGAAAATCCACGTTAGGATACGTCTTCACTCTCGCTGGGGGAGCTATTTCGTGGAAAAGCTTCAAACAGTCAATAGTTGCATCATCCACGATGTATGCAGAATTCATAGCATGCTTCGAAGCCACGGGGCAGGCGATATGGCTAAAGAAATTTGTACCCGACTTGAAAGTGGTAGATTATATTCACAAACCATTAAAGATGTACTGCGACAACCAACCCGCGGTATTCTATGCTCACAACAACAAGTCGAGTAATGCTGCCAAAACAATAGAGATAAGGTATTATGTTGTGAAAGATAAAAGCCAGGATCAAACTATAAGTCTCAAGCATATAAGAACAAAGGATATGCTTGCGGATCCGCTAACGAAAGGCTTACCACCCAATGTGTTCAAGGAACACATAGCCGGCATGGGTTTAAGGGAAAGCCTTATGATTCCTGGATAGGCCCAAAAGGAACAGAATTTGCTTCTGATCATATCATATGTTGTAGCTGTATGATTCTAACGGCAATTAAGCTGTGACGATGAAACATGCTCTATGTACCAATATGTGATGAAACAAATAAACTAGAAAGTATAAGGTTAAAAGTAAAAGTTGAGATCAAGGGAGAGAATGTTAGGTTGATCTCTCCACCGAGTGGGCTCAACTGCCCATCGGGCCCTGATCTATTCGCGCCCTGATCGGGGGCGCCCAACCGTTCTATGGTTGGTGGGCCTCTGTGACCTGCGATATATAAAGAGGTGGGGGCCGGGGCGCACGGTACGAGGTTCACCGCGCCGCCAGACTCCCCACCGATATCCCCTTCCGATCTAGGGCAATCGCAGTGCTCACGGAAGCACACCACCGCCGCCATCTCTGTCCACATCACCGCCGTCACCACACCACCATGGCAGGAGCTGGATCGAGCTCATCCGCGCCCAAAGAAGGTAGGTTCACCGGATCTACTAGCCTACTCCGATCTAAGGTCTATCACAGAGAAGCAGCACTTCGGCCTCATGATTCAATAACCGTCATCCTCGTTCATGCGGCAGACGTCCCAGGCATACACATGGCGCCGTACGCACGAACACAACAAGCACGCCGGCAACACATCTAGCTAGGTGCACAAACAAGAAAGCATGTTGCCAGCCTAGCTAGTAAGCCACTCGGCCAACCTTAGCAAGCCGGCGCACTGGCCCGAGCGAGCGCTCATGCAGCACCAGGCACCCTGGTCGGTGTCGCCACCGCGCGCTTTGGCCTGCCCCACCGGCGCCCGACGCAGCTCACGATGGGCGCCATGGTGTGCTCTTGCTCACTCAATGATTTGTGCCACCACCATCGCGCATGATTTGTGCGGCCGCACCAGGTCACGCCGGGCGCCCTAGGTTTGACCGGCGTCATGTACGATTTGAGCCGCCGCTCCAGGCCAGGAGAAGGCAGCCGTTGGGTAGGGCGAGGACGCACCGGTCGGCATCGACATCCATGGGCGTGCTGACCGCTCCCTCGCCTCGTAGCGTCAACGAGGTTGAGTTCGAGTGGGAGAGCTCCATGGCCACGGACCGCAGGAGCTTCTCGGCCTGCTGTGGGAGTTCAGAGGGTGGAAGAGAGAAAGAGAAGAGAGAGAGTGGAGAGAGGAAGAAGATGAAGTTCAGACGGACGATGATGTGGCAGGTCAACAGTCAAAACCATGACATGTCAGCCCAAAACCACCCAAAGCAATTCGGGGGACTAAAAATATCTGATTTCAACAATTGAGGGACTATGTTTTTCTGGTTTTAAAGTTGAGGGATCATTTCTATACTTTTGAAAGAATTGAGGAATGAAAAATATATTTTTTTTCCTTTTTTTTAAGGAAGGCCATCATGGATAACTTTATTAGGTGTTTTTTTAAGTACAGTTCTTTCTTTCTTTTAAGTTTGAGTTGTTTACCACGCGTGTGTCTTAAAAAAAAGAGTTATTTACCACGTGTGCCACGTGGTAAGTACAGCTTTATTCCATGGTTAAAGTCCAAGTACACGCATGTTCACATGCATATCGACATCGTTGTCCCTTACACAAAGAGTGAAGTTCAATGAAGCTTGCTGGCGCCGCGCGCCGCCTTGGAAGAAGCTGGATTGAAAGGAGGAAGCGACGTTGGTCCGATCGCGGTGGCGACCCCTTCCGATTGGGCGAAGCCGCCATGGCCAGCATCCTCAGCTGCATGCATGACATAACCAAATAAGCAAGTTAACGGATCGACTACGATTTGGCAACACGTCCAGTATACATAGCAGATAAGCGCGAGATGTATACGGCACACAGGATGGTAGTAGTACGTACATGTAGAGGAGAGGCCAATCATGTCATGGTCTTTCAGAGTGTTGTGGACTGGCGCACCTTTGCCGGCAGCCGCAGCGCCGGCGGCGGAAGAGATCAGCAGAAGCGAGAGCAGCGCGGCCGAGAGCAGGGCTGCCCTGTTGTTCTTCATCGCTGCGTCTGCGAGCGTGGCGCGTGATCAGTGCGTGCGTGTTTATGTGTGGATCACCGGATGGGCGGGGACAGAAGGGACGGAGCTGCATCGTCTTTTGCCCGGCCGGTCTATATATACGCCAACTCCGTCCATGTATGTATGGAGCGGCTTGGAGCTCCTTAAAGCGGCCTGGTTAGTAGCACGTGGTGTGGCATGTGAGGAGCGACCGAGCGAGAATCAAAATCTCCAGCTAGTTAGGGCCGGCCAATTAATCGATCCCCTGATTATTATTATTATAGGTGTGCTGCGGCCATTGTTCCATTAACTAAATCTCGATCAGCACGATCCAATTCACAAAGGTTTACAACCCGTTGAGGGCCGGACCCTATCCAGACTGCGGCCTTTAACATTATCTCGACCAATCCTAGCAAGTACATGCCGTCACCGTAGCATGTGAACGGTGACGGCTCCCTCGTCTCATGCATCAACCCACGCCGTCACCCCAGCATTTGATCGGTGTCCCTTCTACCGTGTGCCAACCTATCTACCATCACCACCCATAACTCTTTACTTTGTTCCATAAAAAACATCTTCCGGTGCCATGGCCATGCATTTAAAAAACATTTTACTCTCTTCGGATGGGAATGTAAGTCGGGCATGGGTTTCTAAGTCCTTGATTTGAGTATCAAAACATGTATTGTGTATGTTATAAAAATTATATATCTAGACTCATTATCGAATGATATTTCTACAAATGTTCTTTGTGGCATACAAGTTTCGTCAATTAAATTAATGACCTAAATTCTTGTGCCCGATTTATATTTCCATCTAAGAAGGGAGTACACGACTTCAGGCGGGTCACAATAGAAGTATCATAGGTAGTATCATCCAAACCTACAAGACATCTTTGCTGCGGCGGATCATTTTAAATGATGATGTACTACTATGTTCGGTGCATGTTTAAAAATAAGATCATTATGATACCAAGATATGATACTATGCACTCTGAAGATAGCATCATAGGCTAGTATCATGTGCATTATACGACATAGTAGTCTTATTGACATGTAGCACTGTAGGAGATGCCCTTAGAATATTGCCTGAATGCAACTAATATGCTCTTCACAAGTGGATGAGGTAAATATCAATCCTCTTTCTGTGTGGTAAGCAAAAAATATTTTCACAAGTCCTAGGGATCAAGCCTTCTTCTCAATGTTATAAATTAACTTATCGTTGACCATTTCCTCGACATTCTTTATTATATAACAATAGGTACAACTTCCCCAACTGTTATCCCAAGGAAAAAGAAAGAGAGCAACACATTCTATGATTAAACCATCTCTCTCCACAATAATTAAAGGTGTCAACACTTTACTCTCTATCTGTTCGGCAGCCCGAGCACACGGTGTTGACATCTCACTTGGACCAAGACCCCCTCCTGTACGTCAATGCCATGTCACCACGACGAGCCAATTTCCATTTCGAGAATTTATGGCCAAGGTTCCTGAGTCTTATATGGACCATGGTTGTTCCATCGTAGTATTTCAAAACCTAGACAAGCCACGCGTCCAGGCTTGCGGTCTTGACAACCCTTTCTCGACTAATAAAGTCTGAGTCGCAATTTCTGGGCGAAGAAAGCGCCCGAGCCCGTTAGCTTTACGGGGGACCTGCATGAGCATCATAGGCAAGGACATCATGGACGCCTTTCGCAAGATTTATGGGAAATTCCAACCTCCTCAAGTCGGACTTGATTGCTGCCAAGAGAAGGGGAACCTGGGCGACGTTACTGACTATTGCCCAATCAACCTCATTCACTCTTCTACGAAGCTGCCGCCCAAAGTTCTCGTGACTTGTCTTGCAGGGCAAATTGGCTAGCCTTTTTGAAGACTTGGTGCATACATGACACTTTCGTGCAATGCATGTTGATATGGAGAGTGGAAACTATGTCTCATTTATTGTGAGACATATCACCGGCTCACATTTAGGGCAACACTAGTGGGCCGGTCCAGTACAGTAGTTGCCGCACAGATTTTTCTTTTGTCTTTGGTTTTCTTATCGGCCCTTCACATTTTAGATCAATTTTCTTCTGGTTTTAGATTGCTTTTTTCTTTTATTTTTTCTTCTGTTTTATTTCTTTCTTTGGTTTTCTTCGGGGTTTTTTGCTACCCTTTTTTCAAGTTTTCTCAAAACAAGTCTACATCTTACATACACATTGTAGTTTTTTCTTATACATTAGGAACATCTTTAATACACTTTGAAACAAATATATGATTAACATTCTTTTGAAACATATGTTTTGATGTCTATTTTTCATACACATTGTACATTTTTGTTATACAGCTTATTTTTTATACAAGTTTATAATTTTTCTAACACATGACTAGTAGTTGAACAAATACATGCTTTTGAACATTTTCTCAGATACATGTTAAATTATTTGAAATACACATTGAAACATTTTTGTATGATACAAACCATTTAAAAAAAACTATGCAAACAATTTTACACATCCTATAAATATTTGAAAAAAGTGTCACGAACATAATTTTGAAACTTGTGAACTTTTTTTGAATGCTATCAACATTTTCTGAATGGTAAAAAAATTGTTTGGTTGAGTTACACTAAAATCTTTTTTACATTGCATACATATTATTTGAAATGTGCAGTAGTACATTTTTTGAATGGTATCAAAAAAATTTAAATTAAATTAACAAACATTTTACACCATGTTAAACTTTTTTGTATTCGCAGTGAACATTTAAAAAATTAAGTAAATATTTTTTGGAATATATGTATTTAGAATGTCACAAAATATAAAGAAAATTTGAAAAGAAATAAAGAAGAAACAAACGAAACTGGCGAACTGACGCCATATGCCGACCCACTTAGCGCGCTCCCTAAGGAAATCGAAGGGGGAGGGTCTCACAACGAAATTCATGGTGCATTAGTAGAAGTCTATGCACTCTTGTTGGGCAGGAGGCATTGGACCTGATCCCACCGCCGAGACGGTTCGCCCTTTCTTGGATCTTTGGCCTCGAGTAGCGGTTGTGCATCTGGACACAGGTACACTAGACTCGATTTCACGGTCCTTGGAAAAGGATGGTACATTCTCGGCGAGATCTGCGTACGCGGCCAAGTTTGCAGGCCTCGTGGTCTCACACACGACCACCTTCAAGTGGAAATCCAACGCACCGCCCCAATGCCATCTCTTTGCGTGGTTGGCTCTCAAGGATTGGGGTTGGACGTCAGAGAGATTGGCCAGGCTATGCCTCCCGTACCGTGTTTCATGCCCATTCTGTGATCAACACGACAAGACCATAAACCACATTCTGATGAGCTGCGTCTTTGTGAGAGAAGTCTGGAACCGGGTCTACATTGCGTTCGGCAAGCCAGAGAACCTTTTGTGGATGAGACTTTGGGAGCATGGTGCAACAGGCAGGAGCAATAAGTAGAGCACCAGAGAATGACTCAGGCCATCTACCTCTTGGGCCAATGGAAGCTGTGCAAACACCCAAATGCCATTGTGTTTGACGGATTGGTACCATCTCAAAAGTAGGTTCTCCAGCGGATCGAGAGTGAAGGTAGTATTTGAAGGCAAGCATGACTCCTAGGAGGGAGCTAGATGGTTTCTTTGCAGTGTTGGCAACATGGACAATACGTGAGTAGTTGCACATACAAAGTAGGGTGTGGACGTGGGCAGATTGGATCATGTTATCTACTACTCCCTCCGTTCCTAAATATAAGTCTTTTTAGACATTTCAAATGGAATACAACATATGAATGTATGTAGACATATTTTAGAGTGTAGATTCGCTCATTTTGCTTCGTATGTAGTCACTTGGTGGAATCTCTACAAGACTTATATTTAGGAACGGAGGGAGTATGTAATATTGCAGTGTGGAGGGAGTCTTTCATTTCTCTTCTATAATACGGTATATGATACACACACATTTGTGCGTATTCGAGAGAAAAAAATGCACGCTTCTTCATCTCAACAGTGGCATGATGCGTCCTAGTACAAATATGTATCCATTCATACTTTTTACAATAGTTAAGCCATATGTAGAGATAATTGTTGACTTGAAAGAGAAGGAAAGTGAAAACAACAATGTTGACTTCTCTTACAAGCTAAGAGCCGATATTTTGTGTACACACATGGGAAAATAACCTTTTTCTGATTTTGCTCTAACACGACCTCGTGCAATGTGAGCTTGCCAACTAATGCAGTGAACATGGCTTCCTCTTCACCAATGCTAGCTACTCCCAAGTCCCAACTAAAACCACGACCCTTATTTTCAATCGGAGGGAGTAGTATTTACTAGCCCAGACATCTTTCTCTTCCCCAGCTCAGTGAAGAAATCGTAGCGGTCCGCCTCGCCGCAGAGCCGGTGCAGCCTCTCCATGGGGTCGTCGTCTTCCCTGCGGCACCGGTACTTCTTTGCCTCCTTGTCCTGGTTCTGGTCATAGTGGGCCTTGACGTTGATGGCATGTCTTTTGCTTGGCCGGTGCTCCCCTACGGTCGTCGGCGGTGGCTTGAGCATGGCCAGGTTCATGAGGGCATCCTGCTTTATCTTATCGATTAAGTCATCCTTCTTGTTGCCGTTCTTCTTCGGCACCGTGAAATGTAGCTTGTAGCCCTGGTCCCTGTAATAGTGCTCGTAGCCGTGGAAGGGTATCTCGTCGGAGATCTCCTTCTCCTTGCCCACGGCGACCGCCGTCTCGTAGCACCAGCAGGAGGCCACATGGTTGACGGTGTACCCGCCGCCGCCGAGGAGGAGCAGCGGCACGTTGAAGCTACGGAGGTAGCTGACGCAGCCGGCGTGGCCTTTCACGGACAGTCTGAACTCGCCCAGCCTGTCGCCGTAGAGCGAGTCGGCGCCGCACTGCAGCACCACGGCGTCCGGGACGAACTTCTCCATGACCTCGTCCATGATCGGCCTGAACAGCTGCTGGTACCTCTCGTCGTCCATGCCCGCCTTCATGGGCACGTTCAGGGTGTAGTACTTGCCTTCGCCCTCGCCGACGTCCTCGACCTTGCCGGTGCCCGGGAAGAAGGGCTTGACGTCGCGGTCGATGTCGTAGAGGTGGAACGAAACCGTCATCACCCGGCTCTCCCTCTTGAAGTGCTCCTCCACGCCATCACCGTGGTGCACGTCGATGTCCACGTAGAGCACGCGCTCGAAGTGCTTCAGGAGCTCCTGGATGGCGAGCACGATGTCGTTGACGTAGCAGAAGCCGCTGGCCTTGCCACGGCACGCGTGGTGCATCCCGCCGGACCAGTTGATGGCGATGTCGGAGGAGCCGTCGGCGAGCGCGCGCGCGGCGGCGAGCGACCCGCCGGCGTAGCGGAGGCAGTAGTCCCAGAGGCCGTCGATGGCGGGGTTGTCGTATGCGCTGGCGTCGGTCTCGTCGGTGTCCGGCACGCCGACGCCGCACGCCCTGGCCCTATCCCGGAGGTCGCCGTCGTGGTAGGCGTCCGGGGTGATGTCGCGGAGGAGGCGGACGTAGGCGTCGTCGTGGAAGGCGCGCAGTTCGGCCTCGGTGGCGGGCCTGACGCGGAGGCGCTCCATGTCGGCGAGCAGGCCGTACTTTTCGACGAGGGCGTGCGCCATGGCGACGCGGCGGGGCACCATGTTGTGGTTGGCGCCGTAGTCGACGTTGGCGACGCCCGGGTCGTAGTAGTAGCAGACTCTCCTCTTCCGGCCGTCGCCGCACGACGCCGACGGCAACGAGTGCCCTTCCGTGTCCATCTTCTTGATCGTATTCTCCCTCTGATTCCTACGGCCGGTGAACTATGTGATGTGAATATGTGATGATTCCGTGTAGTTCATCTTTGATATAGAAGCTAGATCGATCGTGTCCGAGTTGGCCTCGCATAGCGATCGTGTCTCGGACTCCAATAGGTATCGCCCTAACAGACTTGTGCCGGGCAGCCCCAAACGGACGACACAATATGTTTCCCACACGACTCTTTTTTTTTTTGAAATTAACTCATTTTTTTCTGATTAGATTTTTTTGACAATTTTTTCTGAGTTTTTTTGAGCAATGAGAATTTTTTCCGATTAGATGTGATGTGAATCTAATCGATGTTATTAGTCACGTCCGAGTCGACCTCTTGGTCTCGGCCCAAAAAGTCAGTAGGCGGACACAGGCCTTAGCTGGGCTCATTACAACATCAGTGCACATAACTCATTGAGAAAATTCCTTATATAACATTGTTTTAAATATTGTTTCCCTATTTGACACTGAAAATTTCTTTCTTCCCTATCTAACATTGTGTCTAAATTTTATTCTTTTTCCGACACTTTCGTCCATTTTAAGTCTTAATGGTGTTAAATGACATCTGAAAAGTCCTATTTGCCCCTTATAAAGTATGTGACCAAAATTTAACCCCACTAGATGAAGCTTATATGGATGACCGATCCCCAATTTACTAGATTATAAAGTAATCAATTATTAGTCTTTGACAATGATAGAGCAGTAGGATAAAAGACGTACGTGATTGAAGCTAAAACGGAAGAACATAAGTACTCCGTACTTTACCTCCTAGGTGACCGAGTAATTAAACAATGATTAGTTGGTTAGTATGTGCATGTGCTGACCAATGGCGGCGCCAGGATTTTGAGGCTGGGTATTCATTGGCACTAAAAATTTACTCTAAATGTATTATAAAGACACCAATACAACAATAGTAATTTTTTAATGCATCAAACCATACTAATTATACATAAACATAAAGACACCAGTACCTTTTGATTGACAGATTGATGATATCCCATCTTACAATATAACTTTGCGATCGCCTTTTTGGAAGAGATTGATGGCATCCTCATCCTATTGAAGAATTTTCTCTCAACAAATGTAACCAAACAATTGTTCAAGTAATCATCACTCATTTTGCTCCTTAGCTTATTCTTCACATAGTTCATTGAAGAGAACACCCTTTCAACACTAGCAGTAGCTACTGGCAGAATTAATACCAACTTAAGAAGCTTGTAAACAATATAGTATTGTTCATGCTTGTTTGTCTCGACAAGCATAACTGAAAGCTCACACAGATTCTTCAAGTTTTGAAACTTTTCATCTCTACGCACATGAGTAACATACATGTTTAGTTGCCATGGAAGTCTTGCCAGTTCATCACTTGTGAGATCATTAGCATAAAACTTTGTAGCAAGCCTAACCAATTTCGCTTGATCATAAGCAGCAAATAGACGAAGTGGACAAAATGCTGCCATGCAAGAAAGTAGATATGTGTTTACCTCATCAAATCTGCCATTCAACTCACTAATTTGCCTATCAATGACACTCACATACATATCAACTTTGAAGCGATGGTAATTCGTTGCACCATTAAAGAAACCCCTTCTAGGCCGGCCAGCGGGAAAGTAAGGACCCTCCATATCAACAATTTTGATCTTATGCTTTGTACAAAAAGATGTGACCTTTTTGAGAAAATCATCCCATCCAGGATCAGTCCTCAAACCCTCCAAGTGATACTCTGTGATATCAACAAGCTCAATAGCATGAACAATATCTTGATCTTGCTTTTGCAAAGCTCTACTCAACCCATCTGTGTATCCAAATATTTCTTGCATCAAGTGTGCCATGAAAACAAACTCAAATGATCGAAATGGTGTCAATATGGTTAGAGCCGCTTGCGCCTCCGCACCATGGTACTCTTTTCCAATCTTGATGAGGACTCGTCGTATTGCACCATACATACAGAAGACATGGTTCACGGTTTTGAAGTGAGAGCCCCAACGTGTATCACATGGACTTCCCAAACCCATTTCCTGATTCAGCCACTCCCCGTTTCTACTTCTTCCAATTCTAATGCATCAATGAGTTCCCCAGCCTGAGCTATACGAAGCATTCTCATCTTTTTACAAGACATGCCAAGAGCATTTAACAAGTGTGCAAGTTGTTGAAAGAACCAAGTACAATCACCACTCTCTTTAGCAACAGCAACAAGAGTTAACTGTAGTTGATGGGCAAAACAATGAACATAGTAGGCAGAAGGAGACTCATCCATAATCAGTTTTTTAGGCCATTAGCATTACCTTTCATGTTGCTAGCTCCATCATATCCTTGCCCACGAACCATTGCAAAGGTCAAATTGTACTTCATAAGCATTTGCTCAATTGCAGCTTTAAGTGTCAAAGAGGTAGTATCTTGAACATGAGCAAAACCAAGAAATCTTACAACAACCCTTCCTTTCTTATCAACATAACGCAAGCAAATTGTCAACTGTTCATTCTGATACACATCACTAGACTCATCTGCAAGTATTGCAAAGTGGCCACCATCAAGTTCTTCAATGACTAATTTTGTAGTCTCCTGTGCACAACATTTTATTAACTCATGTTGTATATCATGGTGAGTCATCTTGCAGTTCTGTGGAGCATTTTTGAGAACAACCCTATCAACCTCTTCAAAATTTCCAGCTAGCCAATTTAAAAGCTCAAGAAAATTTCCTTTATTTAGTGAGTTTTCACTTTCATCATGTCCTCTAAATGCCAAGCCTTGGTGCAATAGAAATCTCAAACATTTGAGTGTCCATGTCAAATGTTGCTTATACAAAGCCTTATATTGTGAGGTGTTTGAAGCAAAAGACTCCCAAATTGATGCTTGTGGTGTAGTGAACATATCATACTTCTCTTGAGCTTCAGCATGAGCACTACTAACCTCACCTTCATGTTTCTTCAATCTCGATTCATGTTCCAGTTCCTAAATCCATTCTTCACAAATGCATCTCCACCGGGATATTTTGTCTTATCCTTAAACAGATAGCAAACAAAGCAGAAAGCACTATCTTTTGTCACACTATACTCAATCCATGGAAATTCTTTAAACCAAGCACGACAAAAGCAATGGTCAACTCCACTTTTATTTGTATACTCAAAGGTATGATTCTTTGGTTGACATGGCTTCATCTCAATATATCTTCTTCTTACTCTATCTTGGTCATTGACAACATACATTGAGATGGGAATCCGCTTCCCGGGATCAGGTTCGAGTGCCTCCAAATCTGCTTCCATTGGTTCATCATCTGCATCACTTGTTTCAGCATCTTTATCAATTGGGGTTGGGGTTGCTTCTCTGCTCTCCGGTTCACATTCCGCATCCGGTGCTTGCACTAACGCCAATTGCAAATTGCTGTCAAGCTGAACATGAGAGGTACAAGTACCCGATGCACCTGCAGTCTGATTCGGTGTAGATGTTTCATCAATCTTCTTTGCTTTTGAAGCTTTTTCCCACAATGCAAGAATCCTATTGCCACCACCAGTCCCATTCTTCTTCTTCATCTACATTACAACAAAATAAGGAAGAAATTAGCATCTACAAATTAACAAAACAAGGAAGAATCCTACTCCAGCTGCAAAATCGAATCAACTAAAAAACTGAAACTCTGTTTTCTTTAATATTGTACCTGAACGCAGGGCACTGACGCAGGCGGGAGAAAGAAACTGCCGCTGGGCGCTGGACCCTGGGCTGGGCGGCGCCGCGGCGGGCGATGGGCGGCTGGGGCGGGGCGGACGGCAAGCGCCGGGGCGGAGCGGCGTCGCAGCGATGCAGTCTGAGGGGCGGCCGGCGGACGGCGAGCACCGGCGGCGCTGAGCGGCTGAGGGCGGAGCGGGGGCGGGGCGGCGACCGGTGACTCGGTGAGCGGGAGCGGGGGTCGCTCGCGCTGGTCGCTGGGCCTGGACGGCTAGGGCTCGAGCAGGGGAAGTGGGGATTGGGGAACGACCGAACGAGGCAACGAGCGGTGGGCCGTGCGCGTTGCAACTATGTATTAATTATTTTTTTGTGCTCAATAATGGGTATTCATACGAATACACATGAATACCCTCAGCGCCGCCAGTGGTGCTAACCGAGTAATGTGTTAGTGTTCACCCGCAGAGGCGGAGACAAGGCTAGGGCAGATGGGGCTATAGCCCTAGGCCCAGTGACAATAGTCTTGGTAAATGCTTCTTACAAAATACAAAAAATCACTAATGTGCATCACTCAAGCTAGCTTAGCCCTAGGCGTAGCCCCATGCTAGCTCCGCCTATGTTCACCCGCAAAAAAAAATGTGTTAGTGGCCTAGGTTATAGTGCGTGAGTGGCAGAATATTAGGGCCAGCTTGTGGCTCGGCTGTGTGTGTGTGGGTGCTATGTATGGCATTTTAATTATTTTGGTTGTGTTAATGAGAGGAAGTGAAAAATGTAGGATATGTGTTTTCACTCGGAGAGAAGGTAAAGCTAGTTCTTTCCTAGGTGAAATGTACTCCCCCATAAAGAAATATAAGAACGTTGCTTAAAATAATAATAAAAGCCAACAGCTAAATAGCTGGCTTCGCCACTGTCGGCAAGTACGCTTACATATTTGAATACCGCGCGCCGGACGGGCCGCGTACACATACATCTATGCATATCTAAATACCCGTGTATACCCAGCTAAAGAAGAGGAGCTCAGTATCCACAAAAAAAAAAAGAGGAGCTCGGAAAGGTAATGGGCGCGCGTCATGTACTTTACCTCCTGGACTCGCATCAACAGAACACATAAAAAAGCTAAGCACTCGATCGATTTTCCATAGAAATTGGCTCACACGCATAGCAAAACGAGTTGGCTCGATACACATATACACGTAAAATTTTGGTCACATATCACATGAGGAGCAAATAGGTCTTTTCAGGTATAATTTAACACCATTAAGGCTTAAAATGGGCGAAAGTGTTATAAAGGGCATATAATTTAGACTCGGAGTTAAATAAAGAATGAAATGTTTTTCAGTGTTAAATAAGGGAACAAATTTTAAGACAGTGTTAAATAAGGAATTCTCTCTAACTCATTGGAGGTTGGTATGCCTAGTTAGAGCATCTCCAGCTGTTCGCCCCCCAGGGTGCTAAAAAAGAGCGGTCTGGGGGCGAACCAGCGCTAGTTCGGCCCCTGGGGCGACCTAGCTTCCAGTCACGCCCCCAGTACACGGAAAATTCGAACTTGGTCGTTCCCGTTCACAAAAGACGCCACAAGTCCGGCGATCGCAAGTCACAATTTGGCGTACAAAAAATAGAGCGGCAGAAGTTCGCGCGCGCAACGCATCACTCGGCGGGCTCTGCCCCAGGCGTCGGCGGAGTTGACGTGCGTGGGCTTGGCGGTGTCGGAGCTGCTTCTGCGCTGGGGGGTGTCGGCGCGGCTTCGGTGATGTTGGGCGTCGTGGAGGCGTCATCACGCAGGCTTGGCGGCGGCGGCGGCGTGGGCGTCGGTGTCGACGGCGCTGTCGAGGGAACCTGGTTCAGGATGAGGCGGCACTCCGCCAAGTACCATGCCTTGACTGCCTCGTCGGTGCTTTGGAGCATGCCCGCCCCGCCAAGCAGGAAAGCCAAGTCGGTGTTTCTCTTCTTCGCGGCGACGTTGGTCCGGAGCAGGTCGAGCTTGACGGCGCTGCTCGACATCAACGCCGACCACCGCTCATCGGTCTTCTCTTCATGAAGGACGGCCCGGGCCTGCGCGTCGGCGAGGCAGTGCTCGATGGACTCCTGCACTCGAGCGATAGCCGCGTCGATGGCGCTGTCGAGGGAACCTGGTTCAGAATGAGGCCGCGCTCCGTCAAGTACCACACCTTGACCGCCTCGTCGGTGCTCTGGAGCATGTCCGCCCCGCCAAGCAGGAAAGCCAGGTCGGTGTTTCTCTTCTTCGCGGTGACGTTGGTCCGGAGCAGGTCGAGCTTGACGGCGCTGCTCGACATCAACGCCGACCACCGCGCATCGGTTTTCTCTTCACGAAGGACGGCCCGGGCCTGTGCATCGGCGAGGCAGTGTTTGATGGACTCCTACACTCGAGCGGTAGCCACATCGGCGTATTTCCCCTTCTTGGCACCTTTGTTGCCGTCCGGCCGCCCTTCAGATGCGCCAGGAGTCGGCGCGTCCGGCTTGTAGGTCTCCTTGGACTTGTCGAGGGTGCGCCGGACTTCCGCCCACTTCTCGCACTTGTCAATGCGCTTGTAAACGTGGAGGTACTTGAATTCGGCGTCGCTGTTGCTCTGCCGGTATAGGAAGAACATGCGCAGCAACTGCGCGGAGGAACAAACAGTTGGCGGGCGTACATGGCGAAGAGAGGCGGGAGACCGGCATGGCATACCTGATCCTCAACGCTGGCACCGCTCTCCGGGCGAGCCGCGACCTCCTCGACGACCCCATGCCATTTGTTGCACGCCCTTGGATACGCCCCCAATGATTCGCCATCGCCTTGGAGCCGCGCTGCATGTAGACGCCTTTGAATTAGGGTCGACGAGCTTGCGCTCGTCGAACTCGGCCTTGATGCGGTCCCAGTACGTCTCGATGCTCTGGTTCGTGCCGGTGGTCGGGTCAAGGCAAACGACTTTCCATGCTTCGGGGAGGCATTCCTCCTCCTTGGACGCCCACTTGATGCGCGGCTCGCCTGACCTGGCCGCCCGCTTCTTCTTCTTGCGCCCCTTCGCCAGAACAGGCGCCGGCTCCTCCTCCTCCTCCCCGTCCTCCTCATCCTCCTGCTCCTGCTCCTCCTGCTCCTCCTCGCCGTAGACGTAGCCGAGCTCGCGGTCCATGCTGCCGCTGAGATCCACCGTCTCGTCCTGGGTGACGAACCCGGGAGACGCGGCGGCCGTGGCCGAACCTGCCACGATGATGTCGTCCATGTCGGCCTCGGTCTCGTCGGTGTCGCCGAGGTGCGAGAAGGGCAGCGGGCCACGGCGGAATGGGGGTGTTGGGGAGGAAGCGTAGGCGGGCGGCGAGTAGTTGTATGGAGGGTACTGCACGCCGGCGAAGGCGGGAGAGGGCGTGCGCTGGCCGGGTGTCCATGGGGAAGGTGACGTTTCGGTTGAACCCACCGTGCGCGTCCCCATCGGCGTAGCCCGGCGAGGGCGATCCCCATGGCTGCCGAGAGCCGGCGCCTTGCTGGCCCCAGGGCGCGTACTGGGCGTGGCTTCCGGGTGGATTTATCATCCACGCGCGAGTCGCCTCGGCCTCGTCTTGGTCCGCCGATGAGGCAGCCGCAGCCGCGCGCGCCGCTTTGTCGCGGGCCTTCTTGGCGATGGCCCTGTTCCGCCGGTCGGCGGTGACAGCCTCCTGTCGCTGAACTTCCGCCCTCCACTCGGCGTTTGACATGCCCGGTGGCTTGGTCGGCGGCGCCCTCGGCTTCCTCTACTTCGGCTAGGCGGCGGAGGCGGTCGCGGTTGCCGCCGCGCGGGGGGCGACGTACTTCTTCGGTGGCATGGCGGCTGGCTGGGAGGCGAGCGGGAGGGAGATTGGCGGGAGGAAGGAAGAGAATGGGAGGGGAGTGGGGGAAAAGCGGGAAGAAACGTCAGGAAGAGGAGCTCGACTCGTCGACAGGGCGGACCCACATGCCCTTTTCGCTTGTGTCGGCG
The DNA here is from genome assembly GCF_018294505.1 of Triticum aestivum. NCBI lineage: Eukaryota > Viridiplantae > Streptophyta > Magnoliopsida > Poales > Poaceae > Triticum > Triticum aestivum. The sequence continues at coordinate 504,248,372 of NC_057806.1, read as the reverse complement.
CCCCAGGCGCCTCCCAGGACGCCGGGTTCGGTCTGGGTCCGTCGGCACCAGTTTCGGCCCAAGCCAGCGAAAAACGGGGTTCTGGGGGCGCGACTGGGCCGTTTTTCCGATGCCGGCGCTGCAAAAACGCCTGGGGAGGGCCTGTTGGGGGCGCGGCTGGAGATGCTCTGTAACATCTCGGATGTAACTTACCTTATTTATATTCTAACTCTTGCCTTTTCCGACACTAAGTTATGTTATTTCATCGTTGTCGGGTTTTTGGCTCTGTGTGTTTTGTCTTTGTCTTGCATCTCATATCATGCCATCATGTGCATTGCATTTGCATATGTGTTCGTCTCATGCATTCGAGCATGGTCCATGTTGTCCATTTTGCATTCTGGCGCTCCTATATCCTCCGGTGTCCTTTTCTACCTCTTATCGTGTGTGAGTGTTAAACGTTTTCGGATTGGATCGAGACTTGTCATGCGGCCTTGATTTACTACCGGTAGACCGTCTGTCAAGTTTCGTGCCATTTGGACTTCGTTTGATACTCCAACGGTTAACCGAGGGACCGAAAAGGCCTTGTGTGTGTTGCAGCCCAACACCTCTCCAAAGTGGCCCAAAACCCACCGAAACCCTCTTCATCATCTAGATCATTCGATCACGATTGCGTGGCCGCAAACCGCACCTCATTTGAAGCTTTCTAACTCTCTCTACCTCTATAAATAGCCCCCCCATTCCAAATCCCGGGTCTTCTCCCTCGAAACCCTAGAAAATCTACCCCACCGTCGCCGGACATGTCCAGCACCGGCCGGACACATCGCCGCCGCCAATAGGGGGCCACCACCTGTCCCGCGTCGGGCCTCCCTCCGCCGCCGGCCCGCGAGGCCCAGGGCAGGCCCTCCTCCACCGCCGCCCGGGCCGAGCCGACTCAGTGCGCCCCGCCGCCTGGCTCATCGCCCGCGCCGCCCTACCGCCCACCGGTGCCGCCCAGTTCGCCGGCGACGACCGCCGCCTGCTCGTCGGTGCCGACCACCGCGGTGCCCCGTTCCGGCTTCCGCGCGCCGAGGCCGCGCCTCCTCGTTGCCCGAGCCGGTGCCCCTCCACTCCGGCCGGCGACCTCTCCGGCCAACTCCAACGTCAAGTCCGACTCCGGCAGCCGTCGTCTACAGTTCCGGCGAACCTCGTAGAATATTTTGCATACTTTGACGCATCATAACTTCATCATCGTTGCTCTGATTCGTGCGTGTAGCATATCAAAATGTTTGTCTCGACGAGTACATCATTTAATCTCATTGCATCATTTTCATTTGAGCTCATCTTGATGCCCGAAATGCTGTTGGAAGAGGGCTATGTGATGATTGTTTCAGATCTGTTTCAGCAAATGCCCTTTTGTCATTTTTGCCATAATTAATGTATGCATGCTATGATCCTGAGCTCTACATGTGTTTTGAAGAATGCCATGCCATCTTTTCAGGGGTGTATGCGATGTATTTTTGTGATCTTTGTGGTGACTAGCACAAGCATGCAAAGTAGCTTACTCAATGCTGCTGATTTCAGGGACTTAGAATTTCACTAAGTCATTGTCCTGTTATTATTTTTATGCCATATGTTCATGTTGTTTCCTAGTGATCCGTGCCTCTTTTGAGCATGATCAGTAAGGATGTTTTACAGATAATGTTGTGCTCTATCCATCCATGTCTTTGTTTGCAATTATGAAGCACCCTAGCTTGAGTCAATCGAGCTTTACTTTTGTTATAAAATGTTCCTGGCAGATTGTTAACATGTTTTGCAATTTTGCCAAGCTTGTTGTTATTGATCCGTGCATTCTATGTTGTTGTTCTTGCCATGTCTAGCTTCTATGTCATGTCTTATTGCTGGGTGTATGCTTAGTTTGTCATGCAATGCCTCGTAGTGAGTGCATCTAGCTCGTAAACATGCCTACTCGATAACTGTTTTGCATGCTTCAGTTTTTCACTATGTCTGAATCTGTTTATGTTTTTACTATTTTCACATGCTTGCAATTGTATTTTATGGTCCCTTTTGGCTCATGGTCACTAAGGGACTTTTGTTATATGCTTTGAGTAGCTTCACGTCATGCCTTGATTTGCCATGATATGTTCCTGTAGCATGTAGTTATCATGCTCTAAACATTACTTTCTGATGATAAATTCCTGACTTGCTGTTAATTTCACTAAGTCTGTAACCTGTTATCTTTTGCATTTTTGCCATGCTTGCTTGAACCTGCTATTGAGTGAATTAGCCATAGCTCAGTGTTCATTTTCTGTCAAGCATCATGAGTGGATCCGTGCCATGTATTTTGTTGTCATGTTTGAGTGCAGTAGCTTATTTATTGTGATGCATTTAGAAGGCTACTTGCTGTTTATCGCAGACCGGTGCCATATTTGTTTTGCTTACCATTTCCAAACCGTGCATCCGATTCCGGCGATCTTTATATCGGTTTCGACCGAAATCACCTCACCTTTCTAGTGGCACTCTTGGATTTCCAAGTTGAGGCCAGGTTCAATCATTCCTTTCCAAATCATGCATATGCATCACATATCGCATCCCGCATATCATACCATGTTTGCATCATGTTGCTTGAGCATTGCACGTGGTTGATTGTGTTCCTTTTGCTTGTTGTTCTTGTTTGGGTAGAGCCGGGAGACGAGTACGTGAACGGGGAGCCCGTTGAGTTCGCTTAAGAGGATCTAGTCGACTCTAAGAACTTTGCAGGCAAGATGACCATACCCTCGAAATCAATTCTATCTTTGCTTGCTAGATGCTCGCTCTTTTGCTATGCCTATGCTACGATACCTACCACTTACTTATCATGCCTCCCATATTGCCATGTCAAACCTCTAACCCACCTTGTCCTAGCAAACCGTTGTTTGGCTATGTTACCGCTTTGCTCAGCCCCTCTTATAGTGTTGCTAGTTGCAGGTGAAGATTGGAGATCGTTCCTTTTTGGAACTTGTTTATTGTTGGGATATCATAATATTATCTTGTTTATCTTAATGCACCTATATACTTGGTAAAGGGTGGAATGATCGGCCTTATGCCTGGTGTTTTGTTCCACTCTTGCCGCCCTAGTTTCCGTCATATCGGTGTTATGTTCCCGGATTTTGCGTTCCTTACACGGTTGGGTTATAATGGAAACCCCTTGACAGTTCGCCTTGAATAAAACTCCTCCAGCAATGCCCAACATTGGTTTTACCATTCGCCACCTAGCCTCTTTTTCCCTTGGGTTCCGCGGACTCAAGGGTTATCTTTATTTAAACCCCCGGGCCAGTGCTCCTCTGAGTGTTGGTCCAACCTGTCAGCTGCCGGTGGCCACCAGAGGCAACTCTGGGCTGGCCTACCGGAACCTTGGACAATCCGGTGTGCCCTGAGAACGAGATATGTGCAGCTCCTATCGGGATTTGTCGGCACATTCGGGTGGTGTTGCTGGACTTGTTTTACCATTGTCGAGGATGTCTTGTAACCGGGATGCCAAGTCTGATCGAATTTTCTTGGGAGAAGGAATATCCTTCATTGACCGTGAGAGCTTGTGATGGGCTAAGTTGGGACTCCCCTGCAGGGATTTGAACTTTCGAAAGCCGTGCCCGCGGTTATGGGCAGATGAGAATTTGTTAATGTACGGTTGTAGATAACATGAAACTTATCTTAATTAAAATACACCAACCGCGTGTGTAACCGTGATGGTCTCTTCTCGACGGAGTCCGGAAAGCGAACACGGTGTTGGAGTAATGTTTGACGTAGGTTATTCTAGAATCACTTCTTGATCATAGTTGTTCGACCGTGCTTTTGCCTTCTTTTCTCGCTCTCATTTGTCTATGTTAGCCACCATATGTGCTAGTCGATTGCTGCAGCTCCACATCATACCTTTACCTTACTTATGAGCTTAAATAGTCTTGATCGCGAGGGTGTGAGATTGCTGAGTCCCCGTGACTCACAGATTCCTTTCAAAACCAGATGCAGGGACCGATGATACCGCTCCAGATGATATGACCGAGCTCAAGTGGGAGTTCGACGAAGACTCTCGTCGTTACTACGTGTCTTTCCTAGATGATCAGTAGTGGTGCCCAGTTGGGGCGATCGGGGACTTTGTCGCATTTGGGGGTTGATCTTTATTTTGGTTCCGTAGTCGGATCCTGAGTGTATTGGATGAATGTAATGACTTATTTATGTATTTGTGTGACGTGACGAGTGTAAGCCAACTATATACCTTTTCCCTTTATTTATTTACATGGGTTGTTGTGAAGATTACCTCACTTGCGACATTGCTTTCAATGCGGTTATGCCGCTAAGTCGTGCTTCGACATGTGGGAGATATAACCGCATCGAGGGCGTTACATGCTCTTAGAGAGATAGGCTATTTTGCTAAAAAAGTGTCAGAGAGAGGCGATGACCGATGAAGATGAAATCACAAATTGAGAGTACCTTTGCATCTTGTCTGATTGTGATGTGCTCACTTATCGCAATCAGAGAGTTTTCGTTTGATTTCTTTCCATGCACAAAGTCATGGATTGTTTTGTTTGTATTTTTTCCTTCACAAATACTCCCTCTGTCTTATATTCTTTACAGAGGAAGTACATTTTTTCAAAACATTTTATCTCTTGAATGCGTTCAAATCATGAATCGTCTTTACCATTACTTTTCTCACGTCAATATCTTTGAAGCTAGATTTCATATTGATAGGTGTTATCAAACTTTATTTCAGACAAACCTATGCTTTCAACTAATAGTAACTCATGCTTCTAGCCTGTACTAAACCGTGCTTCCAAGTAAACTAACTTGTACTTTTATGGGGAATGTGCTTCATGTGGAAGTACAACTATGCTTTATTTTATTTTGAGGAAGTACGGTTGGGCATGAATGTGAGGAGGACAATTGTGCTTCATAAGAAAAAAAGGGAAACCAAAAAAATGAAAATGAAAACATAAAAAATAGAAACAAAAGATAGGGTACCAGAAAACCAAAAAGCTGGAAAAACCAAAAACAAAAACAAAAAAACCTGAACGAAAAAACCGAAAACTAAGAAAATATAGAAAACCGGGAAAAAGAAACGCAGAAGCACAACCACGCTTCATGCGGAAACACAACGTCATTCACTTTTTTAGAAAGCACAACTGTACTTTATGTGAAATCATATATGTTGTTCACTTTTCGGAAACACAAAAGTGCAATTATACTTCAGCCTGAAGCACACCAATGCTTTTCACATGGGAAGCACAAATGCACCTTTTTTAACACGGTACAGATACAAATATTTATATATATGCGCATATATTCATTCCTATAAATACATACACGTAGCGGCGGAGCCAGCGTATAACTGTTGGATTCAACTGAATCCAATGGATTTCGTGAACCCAGTAGAATATCTTGCCTGACCCCAAAACACATCACGTGAAACAAAAAGGTCCAAAAGGCAAAAATCTCATGAATCCATTCCCATGCTCAGGAGTGTGGGCATCACGTGAACGTTTCGTGAGAAAACGCACTCAGCTGCACGCGGCACGCCTCGTCGAAGACTCTTTTTTTTCATCGTTCGTCTGTATCCTTCTCTAATTCCTATCTCGCCTGTTCGTGTTGCTCGATGCCTCGGCCGCCACCGCACGCCCGCGGCAAGCCGCGGCTGCTGATCGACATCGGCAATAACTAAAGGCCAAAATTTGAGTTAATTAGATTGTATTGCCGCATCTCCTCTTTCTCATGTGTATGTTCAATCTAGCCTAAAAGCCCAGTACGGTAGTGACTTTTTTGCCCTAGTTTTTATTTTTTTTCTCCATGGACTTTGATTGATCTAGGCTATGGAACGGTATTTGTCGAAGAAAACTCAGCCACCATTGACATAATTATACAGGCACATCAAGGTCACGCATTAGACGTAGGCTAAGTGCATCAAATATCACAACAGTTAGTCTCCCGAAGCCTACTATTCATACAGAAATTAACTTAATGAATTGCCTTATAATCCAGCTGATCGGAAGAGAACTCAGAGTACACAAGAAATCAGAGAAGCAAGGTAAGATTAGCTGCATATATTTAACGAGGGGACATTATAGGCCACCTTCTAATTTTGATTACCCGCAGAGGGAGACTGGAGATATTAACTCAATGGAAATTGAATCCAGATTGATTTGATGAATATGGTCGTTGTGGTGACAAAGTGCATAAGGCCTTCTGTTTGTGCTGCTACCTTTTTAGAGATTACAATCATAGACAACTTGGGAGTGATGCATTTGAAATTAACGGTTGAAACAAGAAAAACAGACTAGATACTCACAAGGGTAATGATAATGTTAATACCTTTCATAACAGTAAAAAGATATGATGCTTTGATGATCAAGATCCGTAAATTAAAGTTGCTCTGGATAAGCAAACTGATCTTACAAAAAAGCAAAATTGAATCTGGCTTAATGCTTCCATGGATTCGGTGAGATACTTGTTGCATTAAGGCTTAGCTTTCCGAGTGTATGAGGAAGCAAAGGAGTCATGGAGTGAACCCAATGGTCAAATTTTCTGGTTCCGCCCCTGCACACACGCACACCCTACCCCTATGAGCACTTTCGAAAGACTGAGTCGGCATATCATCTTGAAATTTACGAAGTCACTGTAGGCACCTCGTCGTCGACGGAAACGTCTCCTCCCACTAAATGCGTATCGCCGGAAATCCTGAGGTAAATCCAGAAATGAATGCGAGCACCAGGATTTGAACTCTGATGGGTTGGGGATACCACAGTTCCTCTAACCATCCAACCACAAATTGGTTCACAGCACAAATGCGCTTCACGTGAAAGCACAAACTCATCCTAGACGTAAACAACAAAAAAGAGAAAAAAGGAAAAGAAAAGAAAATTTTGAAAACATAGAAAAGAACCAGGCAAAATTCATAAAAGCCTAAAAAAACACGGTGCTCCCGCGAGTGTGCGAGCACGCGACGTGGTCGACGCCTTAGTCGATGTTGGCGATGCCCTGGTCGTAGTAGTAGCAAACTCTCCTCTTTCGGCCGTCGCCGCACGACGCCGACGGCAGCAAGTGCCCTTCTGTGCAGTCCATATCTTGATCGTCCCATGCCGGCTGGAATAATAATCCTTTTGGGATCCTATGGGAGGGTGAAGTATATGATTCTTGTGCGACATCTGCAACGGTTAACGGCCTGAGTTAGTCTCGCATACGGATCATGCCTCCACGCAGGACTGCACGCCGGTCTCTTCTATCACGAGCGCGCACGGCTATCATACACGGCGAGGACGTGATGCGGTACTGCACGCAGGAGTTGGGAGTCCCATCCCATGCATGTTACGGTCGAGAAAGCATGACGTATAATAATGTATTTATGTTGTCATCGGTCGTTGCCAAGTTCATTTTCACATAGTTGGCACTTTTTAGCACGCAGATGCTCGTACATACACATATAATCATCTATATGAACACATGCATGCACACTCTACATCTATGAGCATCTTTGAGAGACTGAGCCGGCACATTATTTTGATATTGATGAAGTCGTCACGAACATCTTTGTAGCCAACAAAACGTACTCCTAGTAAGTGCATATCGCCGGAAGACCTGAAATAAATCTAAAAAATGCGAGCACGGTGTCAAGTCTAGTACTTAAGCCTTGATAGGGTGAGAATACCACTGACTTCATAACCATCCAACCACAATATGCATTTCGACGTGCATGCAAAACAGCCCGCTGCCTGGATGATTGGCACAGGTTCAAACTATAGTAGCACACTACAAGAAATATGTCAACTTGTGACCTTGACTATTGGTCAACTGAAATGTCATTGTTTTTCATTTGCGACATTTTTTTGATCAAAAACAGAAGGTCAAAAGCTGACGGTCGTAAACTAAAATTAACGACCTTCTCTGTGAGAAGGTCGTGGACGTTTACGACCAAAATATGTCTATTATTTTGTTTTGGTCACTAGCAGCCTCCCCAGGCCACGTAGACATCCGATGTGGCACAAGAATCAGCCCGATCCAATTCGGTGTTTATATGGGCCGATCCCATTAATTCAGCCCATTTATATTTTTTTCCTTATGAATTTTTGTCAGCTTCATGGACCAAGGCCAACATTGCAGCCTTTTTATTTTTGGGCCATGGCCTTTTAGTCTACTGATTTTCTATTTTGATTTTCTATTTTCAACTATTATATATTCAAGCTGGTCCCACTAGTCAGATGGGTCCAACCTGTCATGTTCATCTCTCAAATTGGTCCCACATGTCAGAAATGTACAAATTTGACAAATTATTTTCATAAGTGGCCTCACTGGACAAGTTTCCATTCCACAAGTTTTCAAATCACATACATAATCAATATTTCAAATAGAACAAAGAACGCATAAAATTCATCAAATATACCACTAAATAAATCTATTACAATCTTTACAACACAGATATGCTACAATGAGTTGGACTTCACGGCTTCACACTTGGCTCACACTTCACGGCTTCACACTTCACGACTTCACACTTGAGCTTCTGTAAAAGAGGAACCATCACAATTTAAGTCTACAATACAACAATTGATACTAATCAAGGATAAAAAGAAAAACAATTAATAGACTCAAATGTGAAGGCAGCATGGAACTAGTGATACGACAACATGCAGAAAACACTACAATGTAATACTGTTGTAAGTTCGTATCAGTGCTGCAAAATCAGCACTGCACAATGAAGCACATAACAATTGGTACCAAGCAAGCCCTCACATAATAAACAAAGTTGAGTTATCCATACAGCCATCTAGCAATAGACCATCGGACTAACACCACACGGAATAAACGAAAAGAGAAAACTCAAATCTCCACGGAGAAATGGACACCAACTCTCCATTATCACAATAGTATCATGTGGTCTACAGGATTCAACTCTACTCTAAACAAGTTGACCATTAAAGTAAGGATAATGTAGCCTCCAGGAAAGTTGGAGCTGCAGACTTCAGATCTAATTCAAATTTTGACACACACCATAGAAGTAATTCACCATAGAGAACATATAAATGGGCATGGGGATCTTAGACTCGAGGATGACAGCAAACTAAAATCTCGGCCTAGTAATTAATGCCAGAGCCAAATGGACAAGCAGAAATTGTGGCAAGTAGGCTGAGAGTGCCCCTAGAAAATTCAATTTTTTGCAGCTTTCCAGAATCCAGGAAGAACCCGTCAATTCTGCGTCGGAGTGGGAGATGTGCAGGCAGATCAAATAGTAGATTCGAGCAAGAAGGATGTACTACCTGAAATAGGAAACGAGGAGGCCGATCCGACGAGTCCCACCCAAACTGTGGAAGGAGCAGCGGCATCAGCTGCAGAAGGACTCGACGGCCCAGATGCCGTCGTGGAACTGGTAGGTGACGACGATGTGGTAGTGGTGGAAGCCGCCGCCGAGGCCGACGGCGCCTGCCGTGTCCTCGTCGTCCTCGAAGGCGATGACGATGGACGGGTCGGCGTCGAAGCAAGTGCGTTGTAGGCCACATCATCATATTTGAGCATTAATATTTCTGTATTACTACACAGCAACTATAGCACTAGGAGTACACAACAACTAGTAGCAGAACTAGAAGAAATAACCAGATTGAGTGTACACCAATATCATCAGGAACATGAGTATAACAAGCATCTTGCTTTACTGGGATACAGTGACACAACAGAATTACTAGGATAGAGTGACACAGCAGCAATAAGATAACATATTATGTGCTACAGGCTGACATTTCCAAAGTGGCACGTTTGATATGCTAAGGACTTGTTGATCTAATCCAGGTTTTGTTTTACAAATTAGTCTTGCTGTAAATTCAGCTAGTGTTCAAGTTATAAACAGTTTCTTTTTACTTGCCATCTTTGTTTCTTCTCCGTGACATTTAGTAGCACACAGGAGTATATCCTGTTGTGCCTATGCATTGCAAGAGTCAAACCAATACTAAATATTATTGCAAAGCTAACATACTTGAACAGCTTGGTCAGGGCAAGAACAGACCTGATGAGCTCTGAAGTTGAACGAATGGTGAACGAGCCCAGCCATGGCCACCTTCTTGGTCTTGTCCAAAAACAGAATAATCCATGATTAAATGATTGAAATAGCTCAAGAAACAAGAACACAGAGCGTGCAGTGTATGGTTAAGAGGAGAAGGGGGCATACTGGGCTGACCTCGTTGGCGTGCTTCTTGCCGCGCACCGAGTCCATGGCGCCGGGGGCGGGGTAAGGCTCCTCGATGCTGGCGCTGGAGGCAACGCTGCTGCCCTGCTCGCCGGCATAGCCGCTGCTGCTGGGGCTGGGCTCTGCACTAAGCCGGGAGTAAACAAAACAACGTCAACAAATGCATCCAGGGAGTTACCAACATCACGTGTTAAATAAAATGAAGGTGAAGTGCTCCACACCACTGACTTATCTATAGATGCAGATTTGTACCAGCTGACATGATGCATACAACAAATGTGGGTATTCCAGCAATATATTACAACCATGTCAAGCAAGCAAACATTTTACTTCTGAAGATAGGAAACCCAGATCAGCACCTTCATCATGACCACAAGCTTGACTTGGGTATGCATACTGCAAAAACAAAGGGCATTTGATTAGGCGAAGGAAAATAGCAGTTTAAATCAGCTAATTATATTCTGTAGCACATAATTCAAGATCATGAAAATGCACTATAGACACTGAAAACAGAAAAAAAAATACCCACATTGTCATATATAGTTGTGCTAGGGAATTTTAAAAACATAATCAAATGCAAGGAAGAACACCAAGATTGGTTTCTGTACGAAGATAAACTACAGCCACATTGTCATATGATATGTTTCAAATGGATAAACAGGTGCAGGGAAAGAATCAAACTGGAACTCAAAGATTCAGTGGAGGCAAAATGCATATAGAAAAATACAAAACCATACTCAAAAATTAACATATGTACAGCCTAAGGTTAAACTTAGATAGGATGCTTAGTATCACTAGCACATGCAGAGCACCACAGACCATTGCCAAGGAAGTAGCAGATGTAACATTTAAATGCTCACATCAAGCAGCTAACAAACAACAAAATCACATCTGAACTCTGACGCTCTGTCTCTGGCAATTAACTCCAGTTTCCATCCTATCTCAAGCATCATTCAAAAATATTTTTTAACGAACACAATTGTTATAAATACCTCTTACAATGGATACCACAAACATGTATCCATATTGTTCGATCCCAGGAGAACTGGCTACGATTGACAACATAAAAAATGAAACATGCAGGACACAGACACACACACAAACAGACACATAAATTTGTAATCAGAATCAACTATCCTATACCACTGGATAGTCCAGCCCCTGCCCGCTTCTTAAAAACTGGTTATATCAAGTGCTAAGTTGTCTAGAAACTATGGATTAAGATGAACAAGACAAAAGACTATCTACCCCAGCATTAGCATCAGGTCCAGAAAACAGCACCCCGCCCCAGCAGGCGCAGAAATTGGTGTTTGCATTATATCTCCAACGGCAACGGGGTGCCGCCCAACCATGCAGCATTGTGCAGATGCAAGTGAGGCCAGACGTAAGCGCGCAAGAGCAGACCCGCCCGCCCCTAAACGAGCCGCTGCTCCGAGCCTTGTTGCAGGGCGAAATATTTCTTAGCTCCCATCAGTCCGAACACATTGAAATGCTACTAATGGCAATTGGTTATAAAAGTTAAAGCATCGTCTACATGACTACTAAGGGTTTGAAGTTTAGCTATTGTTGTTATGGTAATGCGAGTGATGCGCAACACCAGCAGGATTAACTCGCACACAACTCACTGACTCACAACACCATACTACCCAATCTCTATCAAGCGCAGCCGTTCGTTTACCTGGTGCAGAATCATGGGCTTGTTGGCGAAATCAATGAGGGGCTTGGGGAATCTAAGCGTGAGAGGCCGGAGGCGCGGGTCCCGAAGCCGCCGACGAGGATGAGCGCCTTCATGGCGAGCGAGTCCCCCTTCTTCCTCCCCTCTGATCCATGTAGGCCAGGCGCCGTAAACAGAATTAAAATCACACTCAGTGGCACCGATCTGTGGGGAGCCGGATCAACCGGGAACCAACTGTGAGGGGAAGTGATTGGGGGGAATATGAGGGGGGTCACCTGGATGAGGAGGAGCCGACGGGGTCAGATTCGGAAGCAGCGCCGAGCGACCCTGCTTCGGCCGGTCGATCGCCTGTTTCTTGCCCCCTCGCCAAGACCGGGATGAGAATATGCCAGTGGTACCCCGGACTGACGGGAGTGGGCGGGCGAGGATGAGGAGGACGAGAGGGAGCGGGAGCGGGAGCGTGAGCGCGAGCAGGAGGAGGAGCCCGACGAGGACCGCGAGCCGGAGCGGTGGCGGCGGTGGGAATCGCGGGAGGGGGCGAGCTCTCGCTCTCTCTCGATATGGACTGGATCGGGATCGTTCGGTGGGTGGTAGCGGCGGGGAGAGGCTGGATCGGGGTCGGGAGGGGAGGGGATCAGGATCGGCGCGTCGCAGAAGGAGGCCGGGGACGGGGAGGAGGTGGCGGCGGCGAGGATAGGAGGACGAGGGAGGAGGAGTGCGATGGGAGGAGATAGGCGGCGGGGGGGGAGAGGGGGAGAAAGATCTGGATGGAGCGAGGAGAAGGGCTGCTAGGGTTTGGGTTGGGGGAGGGAGAACTGAGAGGTGACTGAGAGCCGTTGGATGTGGACGGTTCAGATCGGCTACATTGGAGTGATCCGTGAGAACAGCCCTGATTGGTTGAGAAAGTTTATGCTTTAAAATGGTTTTTAAGTACTAAAACTAGGAGATTTTGTGAAGCAACTATCAAAAATATTTTGAAAAACTGCACAACTAGATTTATCACTCAACTTAGACCACATTTTATGGATGATCACAAATTTGCATGCATTTTTTATCTTTCTAGCTATTTTTAATCATTTTTTGAGTGCCCAAAAGGAGGTTTTTTGTGAAGGACCTACCAAATAATTGTTGCAAAATTGGACCAAATCATTTTTCGAAAATACTAGGCCATATTTAATGTACAGTTGACCAAATAGTTGGGTGTAAAAAGTTTTGATCCACCTCTCATGAAAAAGACAAATTTCCGCCGATTCAGTTGGAAGCGGGTCAAATTTGAACTGTAGCTACCTTGTAGTTTGCTCTTTATTTTTTCAAAAATCATTTCTAGGTACATAAGTATCTATTTAATCATAGAAACACCAAAAAAATTCCAAGATTCAAGCACTAGCTAGGAATGGTCATTCCCGCCGTTTTGACCGCATTTTGAAACGGGAATAAAAATTCAAAAAAATCAAAAAATTGGGAAACCTTCGCATTGTGTCATTATATGTGGCCAAGTTCCTAGGAAAAATAACAAACTCGTAATACGGCAATTATTTTAAAAAAGTGTTGTTAGAAACGAGTTATCACGTGTGGAGATCAATGGCTTTCAAGCCAAATGATCAATCTAATGGTCACATTCATGGCATAGTTTGTTCAAATGATCTCATATTGTGCACAAGGGTGCATATTGGAATGTCAAACAATGTTGCCTAAGGAAGTTTTCATTTTCTTTGAACGAAAAAACCATTTTCCATTTTTTGAGTGCCCAAAAGGAGGTTTTTTTGTGAAGGACCTATCAAATTGTTGGAAAATTGGACCAAATATTTTTTTTAATACTAGGACATATTTAATGCACAGTTGACTAAATGGTTGGGTGTAAAAAGTTTTGATCCACCTCTCATGAAAAAGACAAATTTCCGCCGATTCGGTTGGAAGCGGGTCAAATTTGAACTGTAGCTACCTTGTACTTTGCTCTTTATTTTTTTCAAAAATCATTTCTAGGTACATAAGTATCTATTTAATCATAGAAACATCAAAAAAATTCCATGATTCAACCACTAGCTAGGAACGGTCATTCCCGCCGTTTTGACCGCATTTTGAAACGGGCATAAAAAATTCAAAAAAATAAAAATATTGGGAAACCTTCGCATTGTGTCATTATATGTGGCCAAGTTCCTAGGAAAAATAACAAACTTGTAATACGTCAATTATTTTAAAAAAATGTTCTCAGAAACGAGCTATCACGTGTGGAGATCAATGGCTTTCAAGCCAAATGATCAATCTTATGGCCACATCCATGGCATAGTTTGTTCAAATGATCTCATATTGTGCACAAGGGTGCATATTGGAATGGCAAACAATGTTGCCTAAGAAAGTTTTCATATTTTTTTAGACGAAAAAACCATTTTCCATTTTTGAGTGCCCAAAAGGAGTTTTTTGGTGAAGGACCTACCAAATAATTGTTGCAAAATTTGACCAAATCATTTTTATAAAATACCAGGCCATATTTAATGCACAGTTGACCAAATGGTTGGGTGTAAAAAGTTTTGATCCACCTCTCATGAAAAAGACAAATTTCCGCCGATTCAGCTGGAAGCGGGTCAAATTTGAACTGTAGCTACCTTGTAGTTTGCTATTTATTTTTTCAAAAATCATTTCTAGGTACATAAGTATCTATTTAATCATAAATATATGGTTTGGTGGTGATACGTCGAGGTTTGGGCGGTGGCCGAGGACCCCAACTCTAGAGCGCGTAAACTCGCATGCCCGCCGCGTGGTCACCGCGTGACTGTGGCGTTGCCATGTGTTCTGGGCGGCCTAGGCATGTCTAGTGGGTTGGGCACTCCCCAGGTAGGTGCTAGGAAGAAAATTACAACATAAGATTTTCACGAGGAGACCGATCGATGCTCAAATATGAATTAGCAGCCAAGTGTTTGATTAGCGGTACGGGAAATGTACATGGCTAATGGGCGTGAGTTTTGGCTAAGGATGATCAGTTACTAAGAAGACCTTCTTCACAAATTTTCAGCTCAAAAAGAGGAGCCTAGGTGGTACTTGCTTTGTAAACTACCACACTGGACATAACTACGAATGTTGAAGCTCGGCTCAAAATAATAAATGGATTGAGCTGGCATTTGGTGGAGGATGGTTATTTGGGCATAGGAAAGCACTGTAAAAAATGGATACTATTTGGACATGCCAAAGTGGTACTTCCTTCACAAACTGTTGTTCTGAACAGAATAGGAAAATGAATATTTTTGAATTATTTTTAAACTAGGCAAGGAAGGTTTTTACATATTTGACAAAGATATGACTCAAAGAATTTATGAGATTTTTTGGGAATTTTAGGAATGACAGAAATATAGATTGCTTCACAACCTAGGGCAAAAACTGCCACATGGACATGACACATAGGCAAAACTGATGAGGTGGCGCCTAACCATAGCAACCCACCACAATTTACAAGGCTATGACCATCTATATTGGTCGTTAACAACTAGAAATAAGGCAGCGGACTAGCGCTGTTTGCTTTATGACCATTTCATGTAAGGAAATTACGACCTTTCTGACCAAAATGGTCGCAATGGTTTAGGGTTTGGAGCCCCCCAAACAGCTTTTGATCAATTGGTCTGAAATGGTTATAGATCTATGACCATTTCTTCCAGGGTCACTGACAGAATGTCACTAGTTGACATATTTCTTGTAGTGGCACAACTCGTTTTTTTGATAAAGTTGAATTTTATTGACTCAAAACGAAGCACCAAGATAATACAAACTAACATGAGCACACACTCGGCCTCTGTATATTTAATGCACATGGTCAACATTAACTCACACACATATGAAAACACGCAGACAACTAGCAAAGCCAAATAAGACTGAAACTATGCATAGGCGAGGAAAAAAACACAAAGCGACCATATATGCAATCGGCAAACTATAACAATGATCATACCTGCATCAACCATCTTATATTGTAGCACAACTCATTTACCTTCTTCATCTAAAGCGCGCCCAAACTCAGCCACCCGGAACCAAATAGTGCAGCTCCGACTCTAATGAAGAACTACGAAGGACAATACCAAGCACGGCTGGTGCCACAGAAGATCGCGGAACGGGCCACCTGCAGCCAGTCATCGTATACCATAGGGCCCCACTGCTGCAACTTCGACTTCAGAACAGCAAAACAAACCGAGGCAATCCCATGGACACGTCGGAGAAGAGCCGACTACGTCAACCATCGCCACGTTGCCGACAACGCCCCCACCATCAACGTTGCCACAGAAGTCTGGACGCCATAACCACCGCCAACCATTGGTCCTGCTTGTCGATGCCGAGCTCTGAGTCGTAGCCCTCAAGAGGGAAAACCACACCAAGGCGCCACCATCGTCCGAGCATAAGATCAAGGGTTTCCCTTGGAAAGGCCGAGATGGCCGGATCTGTGCCGGAGGGATGCGGTAGCAAAATAGCGATGCCTCCAGAAAGGTCACGACGGCCACAACTGCCGCCATCGCTTGTCACAGCACAAGACCGAGATAGGATCTTCACCCAAGCTCGCACACCACCTCGCCGCACATCATCCCGCATCGACGCCGGCAAGCCCACCAACCACCGTCACAACACCAGCCCGTCGATGAAGAGGCCGCCGCTGTAGCCAACCGCACCTCGCGAAGACCACCGATGATCAAATCCAAGAGCTAGGTGACAAACCCAAGAGCCACCAGATGTAACGGACCGCCGAGCCCTACCGAGCACCATGTCGACAAGGAATGGAGTTGCACTGCCCGAGCCGCCAACCACCATGACTGTCGGCCGCAGCCAAGCAACAGACGCGCGCCACCGCTGTCGCCAGAGACCAGATCGGCCACACCTACAACTTGAAGCAGCTCCTCCGCGCTGCCACGGGGCTCTGAACCGCGCCAACTGCGCCACCTAGGCCCTCGGTGCGCCCTGGACATGTAGCACACCTCATCCGCCAGGGGCACCACCCGACCACCCATGCGACGCCAGATCCGGGTGTCACACGCAGGCATCACGTCCCTAGTGGCCGAACAACCACCTGCGCCCACCTTGCCAGCGCCTACGCCTCGCCGGCCCCGACAGCCGCCGGGACCCTGCCCATGCAGCCTCGCCGCACGGGCACCGCCATACGAGCCCAAGCGCGCCAGATCCACGCCTCCCACCCACCAGTAGCGCTGCCTCGCTGCGCCGCCCCAGACGCCACGGCGCCCGAGCTCCTTCGAAGCGGCCGCGCCATGCCGCGCCACTCCAAGTGGAAGGAGGAGAGGGCTGGGCCTCGCCGCACGGGCTTTGCCTGGTGACTCCTACCGACGGCGGAGAGGGGAGACGGGGCGACGGCTAGGGTCCTCTCCTGGCCGCCCGAGGGAGCGTCCATGTTGGGCGTGTGGCTTGGAATGTGGGATGTTGTGTAGAAACTTTTAACCACTGAACCACAGACCACACACACAGCCGACCCACTCGTACGGTAGTGGTATAAGTTACAGCAGGTATTGATTGGTGAGAGGAGGCATATGAAACTGTACGTTTTCATATGTCAAAGAAGAGGAGAAAGAAAAAAAAAGTTGACAGAACCTACAGGGATGCTGCTTCGGAAGTGCACACAATTGGAATGAAGCACACCCAATCCGCCTTCCAAGTGCCGGGCCAATGTTTCTGCGCTCTAGCTGTACGGGAAGCGCACATTTTGAATCGAACTCCAGTCGAAGCGCACCCACGCTGCCAACATGGTGAATACTCCAACGGATGAAGGAGAACGTTTGTTTGCCAACAACCGACTCCGACGAAGAATCAATCTCCTCGAGGATAGGTCCGGTGCCATCGTTGCGTTTTGTTCATCCCCAATATCTCACAGAATGACTAAGTACTTCAAGCTGTGCATGCAGTTCTACGATTATGTATACGTCTATCAGCCATACATTCTAGATCTTCATGTACAAAAGGATATAGCTGTCAAAACAAAATGGAATTCAGCAGAGTTTTTTTTTTTTGCGGGTGGAATTCAGCAGAGTTTTTGTAGAGGAAACACGTACACAAGTAGGGGGCTAGTGGTCTAGGAGGCAAAGAAGATGATACAGCGTTGGGGGCTATTTATCGCCTTCTCTCTACAGAAACGGAGTTTCCATCAATCCGGCCGGTCTCGCCTCATACAACCTGGATGATCAGTTTAGTCATCCCAAAAAACTGATGACAAAATATCTCTTCTAGTACTAGGGGTGTGTGTTTATGCTGGCACCAGTTGTTGCCAAGTTCTTAAAACAACTCTCACCGGATCTACGCCTCTACTTTCACTAGGAACACGCTGAATGCACGACACTTTTACCATCTTCATCTCAATCACACGCTCGTTTCTTCTGTTGTTTCTAGAAGCAGCACACAATCTTGGTGCGAGGTCTGATTTCTTTTATGAAGGTCATTTCCTTTTTAATAGATTAAGAGCATCTCCAGCCGCGCCCCAACAGGCCTCCCCAGGCCACTTTTTCGGTGCCGGCGGAAAAAACGGCCCAGTCGTGCCCCCAGGACGCCGAAAATCGCCGGTTCGGCCCTTTTTCCCGCACGGCGGTCACAGGCCGAACCCGGCGCACTGGGGAGTAGTTGGGGGCTCGGGCGCAAGGGAAAAGCGTGGCTGGCCCACACCGTCAAGGGAAAAGTCAAGGTTTTCTTCCCCGACTCGCCTCCCACCCCCCGCGCCCTCGGCCACCAGTAGCTATATCCCGGCGCCGCCCGCCGCCCTACACCGCTAGATAGCCATTCCCCGCCGGAAAAATAGCAGCGCTTCGCCGCGGCAGCCCCTCCAACAGCAGTTGGGCGTTTCCGGCCACCGTTTCCGGCCACGGAGGCGCGGTTTAGCGGCGGGTACACGCCCACCGAGCGCAAAGTGTTCGGTGATTTGCCTGCTGGAGGAGGAAGCTGAGGCCGACGTCCAGGAAGAAGAGCATTTCATGGTGCTCGCCGCCCTCGCCCAGCTGCTGCCGAGCAATGAAAAGCCGCGGCGAGGTGGCTCGGCGCCTAGGCGGGTGAAACCAAAGAACCGGCATCGTCTCGAAGGCTACTGCATGCTCTACTCCGACTACTTCGCCGATGCTCCACTTCACGGCGAGAAACCATTTCGGCGCCGTTATCGGATGAGCCGAAAGCTCTTCCTTAGGACTGTGAATTCCATCCGGGAGCTCGACAACTACTTCAAGTGCAAGATGGATTGCACCGGCGCTCTTGGATTCACCTCCATCCAGAAGTGCACGACAGCGATGAGGATGCTTGCATACGGAGCTCCCGGTGATTCACTCGACGACTATGGGCGCATGGCCGAGTCCACCAGCATAGAGTGTTTCTACAAGTTCTGTCGGGCAGTGGTGGCAGTGTTTGGACCACAATACTTGAGAACACCCAATGCGGAAGACACTGCTCGGATCCTAGCACAGAATGCAGCAAGAGGATTTCCTGGGATGCTTGGAAGTATCGACTGCATGCATTGGAAATGGAAGAATTGCCCATTTTCTTGGCAGGGGATGTACAAAGGCGCCAAAGGCGGTTGCAGTGTGGTGCTTGAGGCGGTGGCTACACATGACCTCTGAATTTGGCACTCCTTCTTTGGTATGCCAGGAACTCACAATGACATCAACGTGCTGCAGTGCTCTCCTATCTTTGCCAAACTTGTTGAAGGTCATTCTCCTTCGGTGAACTTCGAGATCAATGGGCGGCACTACAACAAGGGGTACTATCTAGCTGATGGCATCTATCCGAGATGGTCGACATTTGTGAAGACGATCTCAAACCCTGTGCCAGGAGGCAAGAACGCATGGTTTGCGAAGGTTCAGGAGGCTTGCAGGAAGGATGTCGAGTGGGCATTTGGTGTGCTCCAATCTCGATTTGCTGTTGTCCGGTACCCCGCTCAGACCTGGTCGAAAGATCAAATATGGGAGATTATGACTTGCTGTGTCATCTTGCACAATATGATCATCGAGAGCGAGCAAGAAGACCCAATGTTTGACACTGAACCATACTACAGGCAGGGTCCTCTAGCCGAAGTTGATCACCAGCTACCGGTAACCTGGACTGCCTATCTCAGTATGCGTCAGGAGATCCGAGACCCACAGGTGCATCACCAACTGCAGCAAGATCTGATAGAGCTTCTATGGAGGCTGAAGGGCGACGCCGAGCGCGACGTGTGATGAAATATGAGTTTTTATTTGTTGAACTATATAATTTGTATTGAACTATTTGTTATTGTACTATTTTGTTGAAGTATTTGATATTTTTGTGATGAAATATGTGATAAAAAAATTTATGTGCATAATTGAACGCCGAACAACGGCGAACCACGCCGAATATGGGCCTATTGTCGCCCATATGGGCCCTTTATTCGCCGAAATGGGGCTGAAAAGTGGGACAATTTCGGCGCCTGGGGGCGACGACTAGGCGCGAAACCGCCCCCAGCGCCGATTGCATCACCGGCTCGCCCCCAGGGGGCGCTTTTTATGCGTCCAGGGGGGCCGAACGGCTGGAGATGCTCTTAGATTGCTTACTACACATGTGTCACGTGGTTATAAGGTTGGTTGTAATGCTAGTATCATAGCCAGTATCATGCATACCAACTAGATTGTTTACCGTATGTGTCACGTGGTTATAAAGATCATTTCCATTCAATCGTTATAACACCACACTAAGCGAACGTCCAACCTCTGCATAACAAGACGCGCACAATCAACACGTCAAGATAAAATAAAATAAAAATAGTTTTATAGAAAAAGTAAAAAAGGAATAACCTAAGATGGAGGATGTCTTATCCGAAGACTACACTGTCATCCATAGATGAAGAAAACCTCTCGAGCTGCAAGCTCCAGCCAAGTAGACACCGCTGAAAACAGTAATTTTCATCTGGTCTCTGTCAACCCTCTCCCCCTCCCCCCACCCCCTGAATGGTTTTTTACCAATGTCCCTCTACCAATTACCAAGCATATTATGTGGTACTACTAGGCTGGTAGATGTTTGAAGTTACCTGAACTATAGACAGTTGGATGGGCTTCTCCTCAACTAGCAGCTCTTCATGTGTTATCTTGTTTTGCTGGTTGTAGGTGTAGCGTTGTAAGCTATTCTTGCAGCCCCTTTGTATTGTTTGGTCGATGTTGTGTGGTGGTCTTGTTCTTGTACTCCTGACCGGTTGATGAGCCTTCGTTCTAAGAAAAATGTTGGATGGGCTCCAAACATGTAAGCAAGTCGTTACATGCTGCAAGGCGGTGGGGTGCCCTATGTCTCGCGTTCAGCGAGATGATAAGAACCATCGCTGAAGGGCGCGTGTGTTGGGCCGGCCCAGGGGCTCAGGAACAAGTGCCTAAATTTTTTTGCTTATTTTTCACATTTTTTATTTTTGTTTTTGCTTTCTTTTTACTTTTATTTATAATTCCAAATATTCTAAATAAATATATATTACAAAAATCACTCTACGAACAATGTTCATCAAGTATTTGAAAAATGTTAAATGTGCTTCATTTCAAATGCTATTTTTTGAATACAAGATCAAGTATTTGAACATCTCTACATATGAAAAAGGTATATAAAAGAATAAAATGTGTATGATACAGTTTGATCATGTATCTAAAAACAATTAATCAAGCATTTGAAAAAATATTGTAGAAATGTTTGGAAAATGTTAATAAAGCATTTCTAAAATGTTAAATATGTAGAGAAAAAATGTTGACCATATATTGAAATTATTTAATCATCTATATAAAAATGTTAATCAAGCATTTATAAATAAGTAATTAGAAAATGTTAATCAACCAAATGAAAATGCTAAATGTGTATTGGAAAAATGTAGACCACGTATTAAAAAATGATAGAAAATATTTGTCATGTATATAAACATATTAATCAAGCATTTATGAACAAGTGTTTGAAAAATGTTAATCAAGAATTTGAAAAATTTATATGTTTGTAGAAAACTGTTGACCATGTATTCAAAAAATGTTAATCTTGTATTTGAAAAATGTAAATCAAGCATTTGAAAATATTAAATATGTATAGAAACTTCATGACCATATATTAAAAAAATGTTAATTTTTTATTTAAATAATTTTAATCTAACATTTAAAAAATATGTATAGAAAAAAGTTTGATCTTGTATTCAAAAAATGCTAATCTAGCATTTGAAAAATGTTGAATGTGTATAGAAAAGATGTTGACCATGTATTACAAATATGTTAAACTTGTATTTGAAAAAATGTTACTCAAGCATTTAAAAATTATAATGTCTATAGAAAACATGTCGACCATGTATTAAAAAATGTGGGTCTTATATTTGAAAAATATTAAGAAAACATTTAGAAATGTTAAATGTGTATAAAAAATGTTGACCATGTATCCAAAATTTCGTTAGAAAAGTGTATTAGATATATACGAAAAATATGTATTAAAATAGGAAAAACGAGATAAAACAAAAAACTGTGGAAAAACAAGAAAGAAACCAAAAAAACCAAAGAAAAAACGGTGAAAACCGAAGAAGCTGAAGAAATAAACAAAAGAATCACCTAAAAATGAAGAACAATGAAAAACCCGAAGAAAACCATAAAAATCCATGAGGAGATGAAGAGAAACCAAGAAAAGTAGAAAAGAAAATAATAAAACTGGAAAACCCACTACATAAAAAGATAAAGAAAAAATAAACACGGAAAGTTGAAGAAAAACGATAAGGAAATAAAAAAACTGAAGAAAATCGGAAAAAGGAAGAGAAAACCATGTGAAAACCAGGAATTAAAGGAAGAAAACCGATGAGAAACAAAAAGGACCATGAAGAAGCAAAGGAAACCGGTAAGAGTCGTGTAAAAAATTGAAACAAAAATGGATGCAAAAAGAAAGAAAATCGAAGAAAACTATAAAGTAAAATAATAGAAAACGAACCAAACGAAAGAGCAACGAGGATGGTCCGTGCGATCCGAGTGAGAGCAAGTGAGGAGAAGAAAATGGGGTGGTCCAATTCATACGCGAGAGCAAGCTATTGTCTCGCTTAAAGCGAGAAATAGCTCTCGCGCAAGGTGATGTCCAATAAATCTCAAAGAGAAGAAATATTGGGCTCATCATGGCCCAAGACTTGTGTGATTGTTACATATTTATGCCTAACAATTCGGTACGATGGTGGGTATTGCAGTTTAAGGGGATTGGTCCCATCCAGGTATCTTCCTGGAATTAACTTGAGAACCATCCTTGACCGAGAAGGTTCCAAATTAGAAAAAAAAATCCTGCGAACCAACTTGTGGTTGGATGGTTAGAGAGACTGTGATATCCTCAGCCCACCAAGGTTCAAGTCCTGATGCTCGCATTTATTTCTGAATTTATTTTAGGATTTCCGGCAATGCACATTCAGTGGGAGGAGACGTTCCCGTCGACGACGAGATGTCTATGATGACTTCGTAAATTTCAATATGATATGCCGGCTCAGTCTTTCGGATATGCTCATAGGGGTAGGGTGTGCGTGTGTGCGTTCATAGAGATGAGTATATGCGCGTGTATATGAGCGCTTGCGTCTGTACTGTGTTAAAAAAATCAACTTGAAAAAGAAAAAGAAATCCTTCTTATCTTCAGTAGATTTAAAAACAGTTTTGCTAAAGCACATCTAGATGTGCTCTAAGTATTGCACATCTAAGTTCTATGTCATTGATCGCTAAGATTTGTGCAAGCATTTTTCTTTTTTTTTAGCTTGATTGAGTCACTTAGATGTGCAATAATTAGAGCACATCTAGATGTGTCCTAGACAAACTCATTTAAAAAATGATGATGGATCCCACATACTTGTTACCAATGATTTTCTACCACACCTCATTCCCAGTAGGGAGTTTGTAAAGCAATTTCGCATTGTGTTCTGGTTTCCGATTATTATCTCAACATCAAAACATGTAAACACAACTTAATTAAATAGAAATTGACCTAGCTTGATGCCAAAGCCAAGCTAAAAGTCCAAAATTACACAGCTTGGTACTGTGTCCACTCTGCTTGCATAGGTGGGAGTGGGAACCATCACACCAGACACGCACCCATTTGCCTTGTTTCGTTTTTTCCTTCAAGATGGTTCGATAGTTTGTTCTTACGCTTTAGGCTAGCTCCACCATGGGCATAGTTCATACATTTATACATCCATGTCACCGATGAGTGTCCCTCTTCAGCGCGTTTAGTGCTACTTCCTCCGTTTCAAATTACTTGTCTTGGATTTGTCTAGATACGGATGTATCTAGACTCGTTTTAGTGCTAGATACCTCCGTATGTAGACAAATCTAAAACAAGTAATTCGAAACGGAGGGAGTACTTGGCGAGCTGGTGCTCACGTGCATTCTTGTGGGCTGCAGACCATTAGGCTGGTCATAGTGGGGAGTAATTTAGACTAGTGTCATGCATATGACATTAGCCTAAGTTACTACCTTCATAATGCAAAGTAACATAATAATAATATCTTAGATGACTTCATTTATAATCTTGTAGACTTATCTTGTCTTGAAAAACGCTATGTTACAGTAATATATTATATTATCACTTCTCATTAATTACCTGCCACATAAGTAAAAATTTATTGGAATGCGCTATGTTACTAGCTAAGTTACTTCCACTATGACTAGCCTTAAGGGTTGTCGCTCGCTTGCTCGTTTCAAGAAAAAAAGGAACCATGACGTTGAGCACATTGATCGTTGCCTGCAAAGACCATTGACCAAGAAGAACATTGACAGCTAAGACCGTTGACTTTAAAAAAATAGGAACTACAAAAAAAATTCATGAATTTGAAAAAAATGTTCATGAAATTCAAAATGGCAATGCTTTTGAAAACATTTAATGAATTTTTTTTAGAAATGTCCAGCAATCCAATTAAAATTTTGCAAATTCAAGAAAAACTCAAATTTCAAAGAAGTTCAAGAATTTGAAAAATAGTCCAAAATTTGCAAAATTTAAGAAACTTGAAAAAGGAGTTCAAAAATATGAATAAGTTCACTATTAAAAAAATAAAAAGGGGGAAAATAGAAAAAAAAGCGAACAAAAAACAAGTGCAAACGGCAGGAACAAATGAAAAAGGGGCAACAGAAGCTTCCAGACGCTTTTCGGAACTGGAATAGAACTCCTGCTAGAGTGCGCTTAAATGGGTGGGCCCATAAAAACAGCCATGTATGTGCCACATACCAATAACTTGTTAAGCGGCGCTAAAAGCGCTAAATAGGAATTTGCTTCACCTACCAGCCTATATAGCTTACCCCCGAAGGAAAGGTACTTAATTTCAACAGGAATTGATCGATGGGGAAAGATGGCGTAAAATTGTATATGAAGATCGCTAAATAGAAACCGTGTAGGAAATATCATAGGCAAACCACTGATATGATGGAAAAAGTGATAGACACAATGTATCATAGAGGAAAATAGGAAAAGCTAAAGAAATACTCTGTCCGATCAGTTTAAGTGTTAAAGCTGTGACACTTATTATGGATCAACTAAGGGTCAAAGTTGCGACACTTACTATGGATCATAGGAAGTAGAACAGTTCAACCTGACGCGAACTCATCATCTCATGTGTAGATAGGCTCGAGCTAAGGTGGATGCAAATCGCTCCTGAAGTGTCACCATGTGAGAACGAATCTGTTTTGAATTACACTCCAGTTGAAGCGCACCCATTTTACGAGCTGATGAAACATGTGAATGTGAAGGGCTCATGCCGATTGCAGACTAGGTAAGAGCATCAATCTTCTCGGGCACAAACTTCGTGGCATGGTGGCAGTGGATCTGGTGGATCGTCCACAGGGAGGGGGGAGTGCTATAGCTTGTTCAAACAAAGTAGGCTGGCCCATCCTTGCTAGTGAGCGTAGAAAGGGCTATCAATTCTGGAGAGCCATCCAGGGGATCAAACATGAGATCCACAATGGCCTCTCCTTTACATTTGGGCCCGTGGAGACTGCTGAGTGGGCCAACTTACGGACTGCCCTCCTGCTGGTGCTCACATACTATCCAGACACCATTTCTCGGTGGCTGACTCCTCGGGGATCTTTTCTATTGGCTCGGCTTATCATGCCTTATACTGTCGGGCATACCTTTCCTGAACATTTCCATTATGGAAAGCGCTTTTGCCACTCAAGATTAAAATCTTTGTTTGGCAGCTTCCGAGGGATTGCCTCCCATTTGGGACTGAGGTGATCAAGCGGCACGACCCCGGAGATGGGATGTGTGTCCCCTTTGTGTTGTTTCCGAGACAAGGACGCACATCTTCTTCTCGTGCACAACAGCAAGAGTTCTTTGGAGCTTTGTGCATGAAAGGCCGGACTGTGAGGACCTGGACCTGTCCGAGTTCCTCCAAACCTGTGCCAACCAGACCGGGAGGGGAGGAAGCGCTTGTTCTGGCTTGTGCTTGCGGTGCTAGCTTGGACCCTGTGGATAACACGTAGCAAGAAGATTATTGAGCAGGTCTTTCTTAGCCGGACCTCTGACTCTATCTTTAAATATCTTACATTTTTACAACACTCACACCCGCTTTCTAGGCAGCGGGATCGCGACCGGCTTGGCCACACGGTTGACCCCTTGTTTGCGGCGGCCCGCCGTCTTGCTTCGTCGCAAATCTCCTTAGTTACCGACCGTCTTTTTGGGTTTTTTGGGCGTGTCTATGTTGATGTCCCAACAGACTATTTTTATTTTTGATGGGACACTTATTGTATCGACGTGATGGTTACTTTATTTATAAAATGGGGGGAAAGCATGATTCAGAGATAGACAATAACATACTCACTCTGCGCTGGAATCATAGTTTGCAGAAAACACCAAATCACGAGCTGTTTTCCTTATTTGGAAAGGCTATAGCGCAAATTTCATTACCAGAAAACACAGACTCACTGCACACATGAGAGTTTGAT
Source organism: Triticum aestivum (assembly GCF_018294505.1). NCBI lineage: Eukaryota > Viridiplantae > Streptophyta > Magnoliopsida > Poales > Poaceae > Triticum > Triticum aestivum. The sequence continues at coordinate 504,221,677 of NC_057806.1, read as the reverse complement.
GAGAAAAAGAAAACAAAAAATGAGCGTGTAATCGCAAAAGAGGGGCAGATGCCGAGGTCATCCCTTTTTTGAAAGTAAGTATGGTCACAAAACATGCAACAACCTAGTTAAAGCTACAGAAAATATGGGCGCATAGGATGTCTCAATCGTCAGCTCTGTGCGCCGGGAGCGATCGGGCTCTCCACCAACTGTGGCCAGCGCTGCGGCACACATCCCCGTCCCTGCGCCGCGCAGGTACTCGCCATCTCCGTTGTTAGTTTATCTCCAATATCTCATAGAATTTGCAGCAAATCTTTCAAACCATGCATACATGTGTGTGATCTGTCAGCTACGTATCCACTATTCCACTTTCGATGTCTACCAAGATGATCGAGAAATTAGGTGCGCGACGAGTGTGTATTTATGCTGGCACCTGTTGTTGCCGAGTTCTCAAAACGGCTCAGTTTGCGTTTGGGTTCATGCTAAACAGATGGGCTGCCTCTTCTTTGACAAGGTGCATGCTGCATACATGGTAGGAAGTGGAACAGGATCAAAGCATGCACGGCTGGTTTAGGTCATGTACAGTGGTTTATAAGACAGTTTTATCTTAATCCAGCCACGTAATAATCTAGATATGACAGAAAAATATGATGTACAATGGTTTCTCTTTTAATCTTATCTTTAGTAACTAGTTATTCTTAAAAATGTGGTGAGAGATTTGTTGCTAAGAGATCATCTATTAAATAAGAGAAGGCAAAACCTTTTTTTTTTCAGGTTTCTCTTTCCTTCATCTCAGCATTTATCATATGTGGCACTGCTAAGATAGAACCATTATACATGCCCTTACGGTCTTCATCTGAAGTACACACTCTTTTCTTCAGGACATTTATGTTTTTGCCCCTAATTTACTGCCACTCTCATATTTATTCCTAGTTTCTAGCTATGCTCAAATTTGCCTTTAAAAAGCATTTTAGGTCACCATAGTGCCCTTTTGTCTGGTCAAAGTCATTAGACCATTACTTTCAAAATTCATATGAACTCAAAAAAATGCTAATAAGACATGAAAATGTTAAGAAAAACATCATCTATATGTGCATGTCATTTACATTCATCACCTATATGTGCATTTATTTGCATTCTCCTTAAACGTACTTATTTTTTGCAGGGTACCCTAAACATATTATTAATGTTATTAACCCTAAACAGGTTTAAATAGTGCTTTGTGTCATCAATGTAAATGACATGCACATGTAGATTATTATTTTTTTGAACATTTTGATATCTTAATTATTTGCATTTTTCTTAGTTCATATGAATTTTTGAAGTAACGGTCAAACGGCTTTGACCAGACTGAAGGGCATTTTGGTGATCTAAAATGCTCTTTAGGAGAAAATTTGAGCATAGCAAAAAAATAAGGATAAATATGAGATTGGGCGCAAATTAAGGACAAAAATATATATGTCCCCTTTTCTTTTGTTATTTTTTAAGTAGTACTTGGCACGTGGGTTCATAGCATTGTCATTTTTTTATTTCCAATTAATTTCTCAACATCAAAACATGTAAAAAGTAGCTTAACCTAACAGAAATTACCATAATGGACTTTTTTTTAGAACTACCATAATGGACTTTGATGCCAAAGCCAAGCCAAAAGCCCAAAATTATACAACTTATTGTATCAGTGCATGCATTGCATTTCATGGGTAGGAATAGGAACCAAGGGAGCATGTCGCTTCCCTCTTGGTGGCGTTGTTATGGGTCCCACCATGGTGCCAGGGCTCTCGGGTGAAAACCCTAGTCCATCCTCTTAGACTCGACGACGCGCCATCACCCTCTTTAGGGCTTCGTCGTGGAGCCTCAGGCTCACTCGATTACCGATGACCTACGACGTAGGATTTGCCTTTCCTGGCATGGCGCGTCCTAGACTAGCGCGAGGGGTGGTTTAGATGTTCTCCTATATGTGACACTCCAAAATTTTTATTTTGGTTTTCAGCAAAACTTTGTGGTTTTTGAAAAGAGGCCATTTAATTTTTTTCAGAAAAACCTTCCTCTTAAAAAAAAACTTCCTTTGCTTTGGCAAGGATTTTATCTTTTTCAAACTTTGGTGTTTGATCTTTTGAAACTTCTTCTCTGTTGGTTCCCTCTCAAATTTATTTTGGGAGTTTAATCTTTTTCTTTTAAAAAGAAACTCTATGAAAAACTTGGGATTTTCATATCTTGGAAACCACCCATGACTTGGCATTTTTGCCCATGTGGTAAAACCCCTCCAAAACCTCCCCTCCTCCTTGTAATCAACCTAAGTTCTCTGTCCCAACTAATCCAAGCAAGTTTTGGATTTTATTCTAATTATTTTTCCCCTCAAATCATTTCTGAAAATTATTTGGAGCCTGAGTGATTTTCAAAGCAAGTACCCTTTTGCATTTGAGTTTTGACCTCAAACCAACTCTCCTGGATAGTCCTTTGTACCCACAACCCAGAACCATCTTGATCCACTCCTCCTCTTTTCAAATTTTTCAAAATTCAGTCTCTGCAAGTTTGGACCAGATTTGCCAAATTTGATGAAATTCATATCTACACTGCTCCAAAAATTCCACCAAAAATCATGATGCCTACTGGAGCAATGAGAAGCCACTCCACCAAAAATCAGCTCAAGGAAAAATCCCCAGAGGCCAAAAACATTCTGTCGAACACCCGAGCTGCACTGTTCCTTTGCAAGTTCAGAAAGTTCAGAGATTCGGTCGTTTTCCCTTCGTCAGACTCGGTCACGCGGCCACAGTGCGCCCTGGCGCGTTGCACGCAGCCTCTTCTCCCTGGCCAGCACCCCGCACGCACGCTTGGCCGATTCCTGGCGTCGGTAGCAACGAGCCTCGCCGGCGTTGGAAGCTTCTGCGGTGGCTGCACCTTCCGTGGCGGCCAACAAGGGCCCGAGCCCTCTCGCCACGCCACCCGGCGCCGCCCAACACCCCCTGGCTCTCCGCGTGTCCCTGCCATGCCAGCGCACGCCCGTGGCACCGTCGCCGTGGCCCGGCAAGCACGGAATGTGCTCCCTGCCGCCGACAGGCCGCGCCACCCCCGTTCCGTCGAGCTCGCCCATAGCACCAAATCCCAGCCCGATTAGCACCTAAATGGGACCGGTGGACCTCAAGGCGATGCCCAAGCCCCTAATCCCACTGCCCAACCACGGCACCGCCGTAATCACTCACCGGAGACCCCCGTTCACGGCAACCGCCTCGGGCCGCCTATATAAAGGGCCCCCGAGCTCACCCTCGTGCACGCATCATCACCACTCCTCACCAACGCCCCGCCAGGCCACTAGGAGGACCTCGAGGAGGTCTCCTCCCCCAACTCCGGCCGCCCCGATCCGCCTCGGCCTCCACCACGATTCGCTCCGGTGAGGCCATCTCCGGCGCCCAAACCCTGTCCGTTACCCCCTCTAGCTACCAGAAGCCTAATCCCCTCTTCAATTTGATCTTCACAGCTCTCTCCGATGAGTCCCTCGACCACCCGAGCCGCCGTCCGCCGGAGCAAAGCTCGCCGTCGACGTGGTACTCGCCGGCGACCACCACCACCACCAACCGACGCGGAATGGCGCCCTGAACTCGGAGGTACCCTCCGATCCCCCTGCCTCGCCGTGGATCGCCGCCGGCGACCACCGCGGCTCTCGGGCGCCGACGAGCTTCGTTTCCCCCTTTTTGAAAGTTCAAACCTGATGAGTGGGACCCCACCGCCAGCCTCTCTGCCCTCTCTATTGAATCGTTTTCTGGAAGCGCCTTCGGGCAAAATGCGCTTTCCCCTCTGGGCTGGCGTATTCAACACCGAAGCGTTTTCTGTTTTTATAAGCTAGCCCCTGGAAATCTTCTGTTTCATTATAGATGAGTCCCTGGACAAAAACCCTTATAACTTTTAAGCAGAAAAGTATTTTTGATTGATTCTTTTTCTGTTCTCTTTAAAATTTTGTCTTTTTTATCAAATTTATTTGAAAAATATTTGGAATACTTTTGTGCACCCCTTGGTATTTACGATAGCGCATATATTTTCTTTATATCGTAGATACCGAAGGAGGTGACGGAGCCGCGAACTTCACCGAACTAGGCTCCGACTACTCTGAACCAGGCAAGCATGTTTGAACTTTTGATATGATGAGTGTCTTGGCATGTTTTGCATTTAGTTAGTTTCATGGCATGTTGAGAAGCATATCGATGAACGTTATTTTATGCAATATTGAGGTAAGTGAGCTCGATGATCCATAAGTGGATGGATGTGAGTATGAATGGCCATGTGTTGGCATGAGGATGGGTAAGATGGCAGTGTCGTAGCATGCCAGTCTTATGCCAGACTATGTGACTTCAGTGTCAAACCGTATCGGTCCAGTTCCTCTCATTTCCTTCCCTGTACTACCACATGTTTTCCGCAAGGAATATTGTTTAGTAAGTTGCAAACCGCTTTCCTGGTACACACCAAAAAGGAGAGGCCGTGATGATGGTTCCATGGCCCTGGATTAAAGCCAGTCATCCGGTCAGGGGGCATGGGTGTTTCCGGTTGGGACCGAGAGGGGGGAACCCCTTAGAGCGCGCATATATAAATTTGATCCCATGCTATTCGAGATTGTGATCTCCCCGTCTCAAAAGTTTTTCTTGGACGATGTCTAGGGTGATTCCTAGCATCGAGAGGTAGGATGGGTGTGTACTGGTTAGCTGTGTTTTCTTCCGAAATACCGTAAACGGAACTAGTCCTTCGTGACTACGGAAATCCGTTGGCTGTGGGAATAATTTTGTACAAACTCTGCAGAGTCATATATTCCTCCAAATCATCTATTCCATGTCCAAATTCGTATTATCTTGTCCTAACAATATCAGTTTGATGACAGAGACTCCGGTGAATTGCATGAGTGCTAAGTCCGGTTAAATGATTATTTCTGTGGATGGACTAACCCATTTATTCTCATGAATTAAATGTTTATTATGAGTATTATTTACTTGTGAATAAAAGCCCTTTCTGCGATGTCGCTCAGACGTCCGACTGTCGCATTGTTGTATTTTACTTTCTTTTCAAGCCCTTTCTGTGATGTCGCCCCGACGTCCGACTGTGGCATTTTTTTCAAAGCCCTTTCTATGATGTCGCCCCGACGTCCGACTGTGGCATTTCTTTTAAATCCCTTTTTGTGATGTCGCCCCGACGTCCGACTGTGGTATTTCTTTTAAAGCCCTTTATGTGGTGTCGCTAAGACGCCCGACTGTGGCATCATTTCCTTATATTTATTTATTCACCTTTCGAGGCGTCGCTTCAGACACCCGATCGGTATTTATTTATGTTTTGTTGGGATTTCAGGCGGACTACCGCCGTTTCCCTTTTACTTACCTTGTTATGCTAATTTTTTGAATGTACATTGGTGAATTATTCTTGACGCATCCATGCATGCATTTGTTATATCTTACGTCCGAACTGTCTTGCGAGTACTTTTAAAGTACTCACTGGCTTGTTGATTTGGCCAGATGCTGACGAAGGCGATCTCATGGATGAAGAGTTTGATAGCGAGTCCGACACCTAGAGGAGTCCCAGTCAGTCTCGTGCGACCCTGGATTTGGTCACTGTTTTATATCCGCTTCCGCTACCAAATAAATTCATCGAGCCTCACCTCGACGCTCGATGAGATGACAGACTTAGAGTCTTGTATTTATCTCCCCACTGTGTTTCTCCACCACCGCCCTATCCTCGAGTCAGTAGTATGCCTCCACACCACTGTGTCATGTCCGCCATTATGTATAATTATTGGCGTGCTTGTAATAATTTGGTTGAGCAACCGTAGTTCGACCCTGTAATATATTTTATGCTACTGGCTTATTGTATCAAGAATCTGTCTACCAGTGAGGAGGATTTCTCTCATACTGGACTCAAAAGATTGGTTTCCTAATAAATATTTTTATTGGAAAACTGGTCGTGACACTATATGATAGGCCGGTGGTTTCTCCAGGCGGCTCGGGTCAGTTCTTGTCTATTAGTGGTGGATGTTATGTGTTAGGGGTAGTGTCTCCTGGTTTCATGTGCGGGTTGGGTTAGTGATACTTGTGCCACTAGTTTTCTTTCGACCTACTCGTAGGAGAGTTTTTTTACCACTTTGTATCGGTTCAACCGTTTGTGCCTTTAGCTATAGAAAGAGGGGCAAAAGGCTGTTTTGAGAATGAGAACCAAGGAACAACCCACACCCATTTGGTGTTTGCAAAAAAAACATTTGCCTCGTTTCCCACGGGCATAATTCATAGACTTGTACAGTTGCATCACCTACTCGTGTACTATATAGCTTAACCTCACATGGCAAGGTATTTAATTTCAACAGAAATTGATCGACGTGGAAATGTGGCATTTGAAATGAAACACGCAAGTTTCACTTGGGGAAGGGCTCAAACCAAGGACGGTGCAGAAAGCTCCCCCTATTACATCCATGGAGAAAGGAGCGAACTTAAATTATACTCTGGTTGAAACGCACCCATTTTACAAGCTCGACGTCTCCATGTCGATATAGGACCCTGCGTTAGGGTGGAGGTCTTCAATCACAGACCCGGTGCCATCCTTGTGGTTTGTTTATCTCCGGTATCTCACAGAATCATGTAACCGTTTAAAAAGCTGGGCATGTCTACCTCCTGTCTACGATATGTCAGCCATACATTGTCTATCTGGCTGTACAAAAGGAGTACGGTCATATCTAACGGGTAATGGACGGTAAGGATAGAGGGTACACTAGTATAGGGGTACAACCAGAACTTTTGCATTATCTAACCTGTCAAAAATGTATTTGTTGGAAATCAGGATACTTTTTATAGAGAAACACATGTGAGGTCAAGAGCCTTAGCTAGAGAGAGGCGATGAAGATGGTAAGGAGGCGCAGGAGGGTATTTATTTGCCTTTCCCTCCATTGAAGCAGAGTTTCCGTTAATCCGTTGTCGCCTCACACAACCTGGATGATCAGATTAGTCATTCCAAAGAGCTGGAGATTCCAAATGTGCTATACTGTCATGTGTTACTTCAAATATTTTCACAGTTCAAGCACCAAGTCCGCATGGGAAGTTTTGAAAAAAAATAGTTAGTTCATATACAGCAGGTACAATCTCAAAAAAATAATAATTTTTTCGAAAAGGGGGGTTCGCCCCATCCTCTGCATCAGAAAAAATAATAATTAAACAGCGGGTACCAATCTGATCCTGATCTGATCCACTATGCAACTCTCTCGCTCTGCTTGCCACTTCTATGGAATTCCAAGGTGGCATGCAAGTGCAATACATTAGTCTAATGAATCTCCTGGTATATTCTCTTTTTCTTTTGGTGACCAAACCAGAATCTTGGTGTCGCGATTTCCTCGCAATTTGGAAAATGAATTGGAGATCCAGTCAGTTTAACATATGATGTGGACTATTTCATATGAGATACGTAATTGATTAGATACGTCAGTGGCTGGCCACCAAATGACGCGGATTAAAGACTCCGCAATGCATGCCCGAAAATCTAAATCCACATAATTGTTAGTCTCATTGTGATTTTGGTACGCGCTCGAGGCGATGACTATACATTTAACATATCCGCTTAAATTACTCTACCCTAGTTGGTTGCCTTTCGGTTCTCTTGATCATTTTAGCAATATCATCAGTGTAATGCTGCATTAATGCGCTAACAAGCTTTATAATTCTTTGTTACTTAAGTGCATAATTGAAGCAACTTAGCTATCACTCACACTCACCAAGTCGATCACCAGTCAGCAGTCACCACTGTTTTCTTTCTTTTTGTTATTTTGCACGAATACCAGTGGCCACCGCTAGTGTGTGAACCACTAATTGGACGTACTGATCTGGAAGGAAGTGCAATTCAAGGAGCTGGTTACGTAGACAAGTTATCTTGTAAAATATCTAAATTTGTAGCCTTTTTTTAGGAAGATATCTAAATGCAATTAATCAGGAGACAAAGGATAAGCTCTGCAGATTATGTGAGTTCTCCAATTTTGCATCACTGGAACTAACATCTATTACTCCCTCCGATCCATAGACACTAGAAAAATCTAAGACAAGTAATATGGATTGGAGGGAGTAGTAACTATTTTCTTGCCAAGCAAATGCTGAAATAATAAGCAAATTTTGAACTAATTTAATCCATAGTGGCATCATGAGCTCATTACATGTGTATGTGTGGTGCTAAACTAGACATGCGAGAGATTAACTGGCACCATTTATTTATTTTTGAAACCGGACAAAAGATTCACTATGTATATTAATTAAGAGGGAAAAGAGTTCGGTCGCATCATGAATTTATTACATGTGGACATTCGCAACAGGGTGGTGATTGAGCGGATCTTTCTTTGGCGGGCCTCTGACTATCTTCAAATTCTTTGCTTTCTTGGAGCACTGGCACCCGCTCTCAAGATAACAGGATTGTGACCGGCTTGACCACATGGTGGACGTGTTGACTGCTGCCACACTTCGACTAGCTTCGCCGCAGATCACTTGATCTTCTGGCCAATTGATGGTCTCCTTTTCTGCTTTCTTTTATGATTTCTCTTAGGCGTGTTTGTGTTTTTACCCCATCAGACTATTTTATATTCGATGAGGCACTTGACTTGGTTGTGTGAATTTGTTGGTTGTGCTTTATATATAAAACGGACCGAACGCCTGTTTTGATAGAGTTCTCCAGGTATGGAGATGAAGGTGTTGTACTCCAAGTAGTACACAGTCAACTACGTTTGTCATAGCTAAAGTAGTATTAAAAGTATATAAAGCAGGTGGATAAATTTCACTAGAACAGACAAACATCTTCAGAAAATTGATATCGGGCACATGCTTGGAACCAACCATGTACATAATCTTTCACAGTAAACATTGCTGTACATAGATTTTTTTTCGTAAACACCGCTTTATATATCTATGTACGCCTTCACCATATTCAATCGATGCAGAAGTGGGGGGTTTAACCCTCTTTTTGAAAAACAGCCATGACATTTTTCACCCCTATAGCTAATATGTCATACCGATTTCAATCGGTCTCACTCAGCATCGATCTACTGTCACTCGGTCAGTGCAAAAGGAAAACAAGCTACTCCCTCCGTTCATTTTTGTAAGTCGTTTCAGACAACTGAAAATGGACTGCTTTGCATGCTGTCTGAAAAGTGAAAGAGGGAGTATGATATATAACTATATGCTCCCATTCCTCCGGTTCCAGAACCTCGTGATGAATATGCCGGCGGCCCGGTCAATCTCATCGTCCACGTTGAACTCCAAACCCTCGACCTTCCGGTTGCTCCTGATCACGTCCATGACCGACGGCTCGCTGGCGTCGTGCCCATCGTCGCACACGTCGAGCAGCTCGCTGCCATCATCGTCGTCGCCCTCGTACTCGTCGGCGTAGCAGCAATTCTCATCGTCGAAGATGGAGTGCACCGACCAGTCAGGGCCGTCGCCACCGTCGCCATCCTCTTGATGGAACAACGCCAACTGATCAGAGATGTCAGTGGCGTTACGACGACGGACGAGGACGACCGGCTTCCCGCCGCCGGCCTTCGCCTTGCGCGGCACGAGGGCCTTGTCGAGGTCCTTCCCCGACTCGGTGGCCACCATGAGAGCGTGGATCCTGTGCGAGATGGCGCCGACGGTGGCCATCCTGCGGCGGAGCGAGGCGAGGACGAGGAGCCTGGCCGCGAGCACGCCGGTCTTGCTCTTGCACATGGCCGCCGCCTTCTTGAGGTTGCCCATCTTCATCTTGGACGCGAGGTCGAGGATGATGACCGAGGAGCTGTTGTGCTTCAGGCTAGGCATGAGCAGATCACTGAAGTGCCCTGCTGATGGCTAGCTAGAGATGGAACAGTGCTGCACAAGAGGCTTCAGGGTTTGGATTCATGGATCTTGTCCTGGAGCCACAAGGGGCATATTTATAGCCAGAAGCGTACGTACTGGGCGTGCAAGTGAAGGTCTGTGAGTGTGCAACTTTGCTCATGAAATGATCAAGCTAGCTTTTGGTACGTAGTCCAAAGCACATGAAAGGAACATTTTGGAGAAAACAATTCGGCGTGCGGAGTTGGCACTACGAGAGTGCAGGCGATGGAAGCAAAGGTAAAAGGCAAGGAAAGCCAGCAACGTGATACGCGAGAGGAAAAATACGGAGAAAGTATTAGTTCCAATTAGGTCTAAAGAGCGCATGCCCTGATTGGCTCTCTGGGACGATCCAACCAAGTTCACAATACCTCCGTGGGCAAGCAAAATAAATGGGCGACTAATCAAACATGGCTGGTGTAGTGGTATGCTTATGAAGCAGAAGCAACCAAACCGGGGGTGGCTTTTCCTTTGGGGTCTCCTTGCGATCCTGTGTGCGTGTAACGTACTCGATTTTTTGTTTTGGATGCACTCCGCCTTACGGCACTTTATTCAACTGGCGAAGCGAAGGCATATCTGACCCCAAAACGCAGTCGAGAAAGCCAGGGGTTACATCAAAGTTTGTGTAACGTACTCGAGTTAATTAACCTGTAGTGCTATCCTTGTGCAGCTCCTGCTTGGATCAACTGCGCGCGCTCGCCTCCTCCACCATCGACCAATCGCGAGGTGCACGTACGGGAGCTTCGGCTTCGCCGTGACGACCGAGCGGAGTGGTGTTGGACGGACAGGATGTGCTTCCCTTGCGGGCACTGGGGCAACAGATAGAAGACCACACATACATACCGTGCGCTTTTTCTTTTCAGGTTTGTGTGTGTGTTCAGCGAACCTACGGCAGCCACGTCGTGTCAGCAAACTGTTTGCTGCGTGTGCACGTACGTAGAGGTGGTTTGAACGGTTATTAGTGGCTGGGGCGCGTGATTGTGCGCCTCTCATGAAGGTGTATGCTCATTTCTTCATCTTAAAGAAAAAAAACAAAACCCGCACCTTCATCTCACAAAAAAATTAAAAACTTTCTCACCTCTAACCAGCCCTCACATCCATCTCGAAAAAAGCCTCACATTCATGTTCCAAAAAGGAAAAAAAATAACGTTATCACCACAGGGCGGAGGCGTGATTGGGTCAGACCTACCTCAACTGGCTTCACTGTGGCTACGGGGACAGGTGAAAGTGCAATTGTCACTCAATTACGATTTTCGTGTGAATCACAATACGATTGGCAAGAATTAATGTTGGTCGTTAAGTTTATCTCCGGACATTGGTTTCTCTATGTGGTCTATCGACTCTGATAACCCCATTTTTTCAAAAGGGACAAAAGACGGTGTTCTTTGGTAGCTTAGAATGTTTTTCGGTTAACTTTTGAGTTGTAGGAACATCCGTACTATTAAAAGGGGTTGCTGAGATTAGGGAGTCGGGGAAATCTATCATTTTTAAAAAGTTGCTCCCCATTATTCCCTATTCTCTTATCATGCACACTGTCCACATCATCATAGTACCACATTAGTGCTAAGTGCAGCCACGTCACCCCTTTTTCCCCATCGATTGTTGCCCATGCTACGTATCGTTTAATTCTCCTTTCTGTGCGTGGGCTATGCAAGCGACTTCTCATTCTCGCAAAAGAAAAGGCGACTTCTTATATACTCTAGCCAGGTTTGTGTACGTGGGCTTTAAAGTGGCTACCTGTGGCCCACCACAAATTTACCCCAACGTTTCATTGGACCTCGCCTCTTTTATTCCCTAAAAAACGTCGCATCTTCATTACAGCAAATCAACCAGATGATTTTGTCCCCGCTGACTCTTCCTCTTCGTATTCTCTTCTTTCTGACCTTGGCCTGTTTGGATACTCTACCACAATTAGAGTTAGAGTTATTTTCTAACCCACTCTAACCCAAATAAGCACCTCTCCATCGGGATAGTTGGGTTAGATGGAACTAACCCACTCTAACCCTCCATGTTTGGATACTTTTGGGTTATTTAAGCCTGCAACTAACCCAAACTAGCTCTAACCCCATGATCCAAACAGGGCCCTTGAATCCCCTTCCTCTTATCTCTCCTCATTCCAGAACCATCTCAGTTTGATGGTGTTGCTCCAAATCAATCTGATATCCTCCTTTTTCCTTATCTAGTTTCGTTATTTGTGACTCTGCAGGTACAATGATCTGATTGTACGTTGCCACTCAAGATTGATGGTGTTTTACTAGCACCCCATGAATTGTCGATGGCTCTGTGGATTGTGGATCAGGAGTTTCTACATCGCCATGAACCCATAATATTTGGCTTCGTTCTTTCTCCGGTCATTGGATTCACATGGGATTCTGCCTCCAGACAGTGTTGGTGACCACTTTCTCCGGTCATTGGATTCGCATGGGATTCTGCCTCCAGACTGTGTTGGCTGGTCACCGAAGTATGGGTCTCAGGCTCTCTCTCTCTTTGAATAGGACGGTTCATAATGGTCGATCCTCCTCATCTTGCTCAACCAAACCAAAGCTCCCATGAGGCAATCTTTGTGATAGTCTCCCTTCCCGCGGAGCACGACCATCCCTCCCTCTATCTCCTGGATCGTGGCGCTCTCAAAGGCTACCCATGTTGTCGCCAGCCGAATTGCCAACAGAGGAGAATTGATCTGGGTGAGTAACATGTGTTTGAGGTAACGTGTACTCCATTTATTATGGTCATCATATATATAACTTCAGTTTGCCTTCAACAACACTAGACAAAATATTTTCTATGGGGTAATCTGATCTGGGTGTGTTCTGGTTCTAAAACTTGAAATAACTAAAATTCAGGAGATGCCAGATTGAGCGGCGACTCTATTTGGTCACTAAGCAACCCTCAGTTCGCCTTCAGAACTAGACAAAATATATTATGTTTGTTGTTGAAGCAGGAATTGGAATATACAAAGACACATATTTGGCTTATCGAGGTTATAACTTCATCTGTGGACCAATCCATGGAGTCATAAATCAATCTATTCTCTCTAGCTTTCATCCTTACAGGCCAAGAATGTACTACCATCTTGAAAGAATATTCCCCTGTGTATGGTGCCAATGTTTACTGGTTGATAAATTTATAGTGATTACTAAACTGTTGGCCATGGGTATTTCTTTTGCCACCAGATATATAGATCTTGGCTATCTGAAAAAGAGAAGCTATTCAGCCACAAATTACATTAGGTAAGAACCAAATTCTTAGTATCATTTCTTCAAAAAAATGTTTGTACTGTTAGGTGCCATTGAAAATATTTGTTATGTTTGACACCACTTCGCTTATTTATAAGGTCATGTAGAGTATGCTTTTGCATAAAAATCTCAATATAGACAATTTGGTCCGTACAATCAGTCACACCCTTTTTCACTTGCACTAAATCCTTGCTATTTCCAAACAAGATATGTTCAAATTTCCTTTAGTCCGTACTGCCCCATGTTCAATTGGTATAATTCTATTTGCTTTGAATTAAGTTGTTTCCACTATTTATTTTGGATTATTACTATTGAACAGTTGAGAACCATGGTTGTATCAAATTTTATTTAAAGTTTGTCTATTCAAAATTCCCGCGGCAATGCGCGGGGTTTCATTTAGTTGATCAAATTCCAATCATTATATTTCTCCACTTGTTTCATGATTATCGGAAGGGCTTTATTACCGAAGAAGTGACCCCCTCCAAAGGTCAGGGTGCCCGGACTCTCTTTGGTCTGGGTGCCCGGAGGCACCAGCGAATTGGCAATGGCCTCGGCCACGTCCGGGTGCCCGGGGTTGAGTGTGTTCTCTCCGGATGGTCCGGGTACCCGGGGTCTTGGACCTCTGAGTGCCCGGCCCCATGCATGCCTGGCTACGGTTTTTCTCCAGGTGCCTAGGGACTTTGTCCCCCGGGTTCCTGGGGCAGGCCGCCTCTCCTCTTGACGGCCCGGATGCCCGGAGTTGCAGCTGTGGAACGACTATTTCTCAAGGATGAAAATGGACGGAAATGGACAGAGCGGGATGTGACCGCATTTGTTTTCAATTTTTTTTCAATGTGGAAACAAATACAAAGACCCTATAAATGAATACGGAAACATATAATACCGGAAAATAAACATGATGCAAATATGGAGCGAATATGATAACTAAAGCGGGAGTTGATCGAAACTTGAAAAATCCTTGAACCATAGAGAAAAACTCAAGCATACCAACAAACTTAATCAATTTGTAAATGGCTATAAAATAATATGATTAGGTTAGTGACTTAGTGTAATATTGTAATAGTGTTGGACGATTGTCTAGGTCTAGTTGAGTACATGCATGGCAGAAGAAGTTGGGTCTCACATAGGCCATTCCGCTCACTGTCATTGTACGTTGTTTGATGGTTGGGTTACAAAACATTCATTAGTCCTTGGTAAAAGTGAAAAATTCATACTCATGGAAACGAAAAGTTATGTTTCCGTGTTTTTTGCACCATAAAACACTAGTCTAATTTTGTTTCCATTTATGTGTAACAAATTATGTTTTCCTTTTGGTTTTGCAAATTTCCTTTTATCTTTTCGTATTTCCTCTCTATTCCCTTTTTTTCCTCCAGAAAAAGCAATTTTTTTCAGTCCTTTTTCATCTCTACGTACAATATATACGTACAACACATGAAAAAATGCACCCGCAAAAAAAGACGTGAAAAAATGAAAAGAAACGCGACCCGTGCCCTCCGCGTTGTGCCTTCCTGGTAATCCCTATTTCACGCGTGTTGCGTTAAATTGTCGGTGTTTCGCATAGGAGCCAGCTAGCCATTCCAATTATGGGCTGGCCCACTTAGTCAGCACATATTCGGACCTCGGTTTTTTATCAGTTTTGAGAACCTTATAGAAGGCTTCGCTCTATTTCTCGCTTTAGCTGTACATCAGTCAATTGAAAAAATGAAATAGGGTTACTCGATTTCTTTTCTCTAAATTGTACACACCTACACTACCGCATCCACGCATGCAACTTGCAGCTACTGCGTGCAGGAGGGGTGACGCGGCCGCCGATAGCATTAATGAAACGTGTTAGTGCAGACTAATTTACATCAATCCAACAAGCTTTTGATTTGAATTTAAATATACTTTTATGAATTTTCTCTATCGTGTAAATGGATGAATCCGAATACGTTTCCTATGTCTTTTTTTGCGTCTTCAGTATTGTTTTTCCTTTTTCAGTTTTTCTTTGTGTGTGCGCGTCAGCATGCGTGTTCAATGAGATGCCACCATCGATATAAGATGCAAATTGTTTTTAACATGTTGAGAGACGATTAATCTTCGTCATTGGTGTTTTCTTATTTGAACACGGAGTATAACATGAATGTATAACATACAAATTATTTATAATTAGTGCGTAAAATTTTCCAGTTGTTAGGCGAGTAGGAATGCCACTAATTAATTAACTCATAGAAACTTCATTTTTTGAAAGTTAATACAAATGGAAAAAATTAATTGTTCCTTATAAAACTCCATTATTTTGATTTTGATTTTGTTATTATTTTGTTCTCTTTCTTCTTTAAGTGTAATGTCAATGTCATTAGTTCACTACTTCTTAGGAGTTTTGTTTGCGAATATTTCACTATTATATGTTTATTTTTACATATTTTTAGATAAGGTAAGTTTTGTGTATATTGTGTGCAAATTTTGTCACTGTTTCTTTTATATATTTCTTTTTTTCTTTCATTTTAAAGGGTAACACCAATACCACCAATTTATTCTTCCTTAGAAGATCTCATTATTTTTATTTTTAGTTTTAATTTTTATTTCATTTTGTTTCTTCTTAAATGATAATATCAATGTCATTAATTCATTTTTCTTATTAAACTTCATTGTTTTGATTTTTTAGTTATTATTATTTTTATTTCTCTTTAACAGTAATACCAATGCCATTAATAATTTCTTCTTTGTGAAAATTCCACTATTGTTTGCTTATTCTTGCACATTATAGAAAAGCGTAATTTTTATGCATATTATGTGGAAGTTTTGTCATTATATGTTTTAATTTTTGGTAATTTATTTCTTATTAATGGGTAATACCAGTGCCACTAATTTATTTTTTCTTAGAAAACTTTCTTATTTTGATTTTGATTTAGTTATTATTTTGTTTTCTTTCTTCATTAAGGGTAATGCCAATGTGAGTAATTCATTTTTCCTTAGAAATTTGTATTATTTTGATTTTGTTCTAGTTTCTATTGCATTTTATTTCTTCTTAAAGGGTAATACCAGCGCCACTAATTCATTCTTACTTAGAAACCTTTATTATTATGATTTTGCTTTAGTTTTTTATTTCATCTTCTTTCTTCTTCAAGGGTTTTTACCAATACCACTAACTCATTCTTCATTAGAAAACTTCATTATTTTCACTATTTTACTTTTTTATTTTCTTTCTTCTTTAAGGGTATTACCAATACCACTAATTCATTCATTCTTAGGAAACCAGTTTTTGTGACAAATCCATGATTATATGCTTATTTTTGCATATTATAAAATATCGCAACTTTTGTGTAAATTTTGTGCAAATTTTATCTTTGTTTGTTCTAGTTTCAAAATTTTCCTTCTTCTTAAAGGGTAATACCAATGTCACTAATCCATTCTTCCTTAGAGAACTCCTTTATGTTTTGTTTTATTTTTTTAGTATCAGTATAGGGCGAAGAGGAAGACTACAGAAAGAAGAATGCAGTTGAGCCTTTGAATCTTGATCGGGTGGTGGAGACTATTTGACTCAACGCCCAAGAAAATTAGGCGGCTATCTAATAATTGCCCCCATAATACGGATAAACACTCAGTCGATTTTTATGCAATGTGTGTGCGATTCATACTGTTGTCTAAAAGTTGCGTTACTATATACTTATTTTTTGCATATTATGAAACAATGCAATTTCTATGCCAATCGTGTGCAATTTTCTAAGATTTTTTGTTTTATGTGTTTATACATTTTCTTTCTTCTTTTATGTAATACGAATGTCCTTAATTCATTACTTCTTAGAAAAAATCTGATTTGTTTTTAGTATTGTATTAGCTTTGGTTTTAGTTTTTTGTTTAGTGATTATGGTCAACTTGGTGCAATCTCAGCTGGAAGTATGTATTAGCAATCTTTCTATATGTATGTATAATATCTCGTACCGTACACCAATAAGCAGAGGCTGATCTAGGGGTGGGGTGGTGGGGGCCATGGCCCCCCACATACAATTTGCGGAACTTTTTTTACTAGTGTATTCATATGTATATTCGCTACTTTATTAATTATTTGCAATGTGTTTTAACAAGAAAAACTACTACCCTTTATAATGTTGCCCTCACGCCGGGGCCCATGCCACCACCACCGTCGTACGAGCCGACGCAAGGTCCATGTCGCCGCCGTACGAGCCGACGCCAAGGCCCACGCCCACGCCGCCGCCATACGAGCCCATGCCCAAGATCGGCCCGCTCTGGCCAGGTGGTGAGCCCGAGGCCGGGTCCCGGCCCAGCACCGCGCCAGGTCTCTCCGCGGGGTGGCGGGCCGCGACGCTTGTTGTGATGGTCGTTGGAGCCCTAGCCATGTGATCGATCAGCGCCCAGACGGTGTTGGCTCTTATCCCATTACATGTTCAATTAGCGTGTTAGCATGTTTAGTCGTTATATGTTCAATTAGCCCTCCATCCAATTTCTTCCAGAATCTTGTATCTTAGTATTGTAAAAAAACTAAATGATTCCCCGCACGTTGCTGGAACATGTTGCCTAAAATTTAGAGTTTTACTCGGCAATTAGAAAATCTATGAACAAATGTTTGTTATATATGACAAAAATAATATATAGTCTACCACCTCCGCTTCTTTTGCAAGGGAGGAAAACTTCCAAGCTACAACTAAAACGTCGTCACAAAGCTATAGCCCACCGGGTTGGCATTGTAGAGGCACTCATGCACCGACAACTTTATCATGTGCCTCACCGCCACCGGGGAGGGTTTCTTCTTGGATATTGGTGTTGGCGGTTACCATGGTGGATGCACTTGTTGCCTGTTGAGCTGTGGCGATCAACATTGCCGAGCCGGAGAAAATCAACCCTGGCACACAACTTTAACAATGATGCAAATATATCTCTCTTTTTGTTGACAATTGGTGCAAACATATCTAGTTCAATCCTAACGGGTATTTAACAATTCTTAGCATATAAAATTCAGAAAAAAAAGGGCGACACAACATAAGATATATGACAAATAAGGGACGATCATGTTCTTGCTGAGTTAATACACTCACAACGATGTCACATGAAAAAGAAAGTTGACACTAGCAGAGTAATTCATCCTACCTCGAATCCTGCATAACATCTACAATAACCAGATGTGACATCAAATTATGAGGTGAAAATAATAAAATGAAACCTGGGATTAAACCTTCTATATTCTTCTCGATGGTTACGCAAATTCATAAGCGTGAGGTTGGACTTCTTGTGATGTTTTTTTTTTCTGGGAACATATGTGTCCATTTATGATCAACGATGTACCTGTATTTGGCAAGACTAATTAAGTAAATCACATTTTCCGCTTTAGGAAAAGTTTGTGAATGAAATTGAAAAATGCTAGAATTTAAACACCTTCAGAAAATAACTTCTAACTAATAATTAACATAGGGTCTGTCTAGGACACATCTAGATGTGACATAACTATGTCACATCTAACCACATGTCTACTATGTTTGTGATCTATTTTTTTTTTGGCCCAGCGTTTTTTTGTTTCTTGTTGTTGCGTTATTTGTGGAAGCTTAGATGTGACATCTTTAGAGAACATTTAGATGTGAATTAGACAAGCTGATTAACATAAGTACGGTGTTTCTTTATGATGCCTTTTGACAAAGATTGTGGGAGGAGCTGACCAGGTCGGTGCTGCACCGATGCCTGACCGCTTGAGGATTGAGGGCATGCTGCAACGTGGGCATGTTGGCCATGTGCTGCCTTAATCATCGCCTAGGTTATGGGAGCAGAAGCATCGACACAAACACATGCCACTTCATGAGATCGATAATCAATCGATTTTGTTGATACGAACGTGCTACTCTTGCACCAATTAGCAAGACGGGCGTCCAGTAACGCCGCTGTGACGTCCTAAGGGCATGTTCAATGCTTGGCTTGTCATCGGGGTTGTGCATGATGAGAACATTCTTGTGTGACGAAAATGAAACATGACTAAACTATATGATTTTGTAGGGATGAACTTTTTTTGGCCATGTTGTTTTGAGAAGACATGACTGCTTAGTTAGTATGCTTGAAGTATTATCATTTTTATGTCAATATGAACTTTTGTCTTGAATCTTTCGGATCTGAATATTCATACCACAATTAAGAAGAATTACATTGAAATTATGCCAAGTAGCACTCCACATTAAAAGTTCTGTTTTTATCATTTACCTACTCGAGGACGAGTAGGAATTAAGCTTGGGGATGCTTGATACATCTCCAACGTATCTATAATTTTTGATTGCTCCATGCTATGTTATCCACTATTTTACACAATATTGGGCTTTATTATCCACTTCTATATTATTTTTAGGACTAACCTATTAACCGGAGGCCCAGCCCAGAATTGCTGTTTTTTGCCTATTTCAGTGTTTCAAAGAAAAGAAATATCAAACGGAGTCGAAACGGAACAAAATCAACTAGAGAAGTTATTTTTGGAAGGAAAGCTGCCGGAAAAGCTTGGAGTGCACATCAGGAAAGAAGGGAGGTGACATTAGAGTATCTAGGTGATATTAGGGTTTTGGCTGATTTGTGTCTTAAGGTGTTATTCTAGTACAAACTCTAGGGCTGTTTGTGACACTTATAGGAATAGCCCAACGGATTGATTGGAAAGAATAACTTTGAGGTGGTTTCGTACCCTACCATAATCTCTTCGTTCGTTCTCCGCTATTAGTGACTTTGGAGTGACTCTTTGTTGCATGTTGAGGGATAGTTATGTGATCCAATTATGTTATCATTGTTGAGGGAATTTACACTAGCGAAAGTATGAACCCTAGGCCTTGTTTCCTATCATTGCAATACTGTTTATACTCACTTTTATCATTAGTTACCTTACTGTATTTATAATTTCAGATTACAAATACCTTTATCTACTATCCATATACCACTTGTATCACCCTCTCTTCGCCGAACTAGTGCACCTATACAATTTACCATTGTATTGGGTGTGTTGGGGACACAAGAGACTCTTTGTTATTTGGTTGCAGGGTTGTTTGAGAGAGACCATCTTCATCCTACGCCTCCTACGGATTGATAAATCTTAGGTCATCCACTTGAGGGAAATTTGCTACTGTCCTACAAACCTCTGCACTTGGAGGCCCAACAATGTCTACAAGAAGAAGGTTGTGTAGTAGACATCAAGCTCTTTTCTGGCGTCATTGCCGGGGAGGTGATTGCTTGAAGGTATATCTTTAGATCTTGCAATCGAGTCTTTTAGTTTCTTATTTTATCACTAGTTTAGTTTATAAAAGAATACTATAAAAAATGGAATTAAGTTTGCCTCATACGCTTCATCTTTTTAATATCTTTCGTAAGTATGATGGAAAGGAAAATTGTGCAAGTGCTAGAAGAAGAAATCTATAAAATGTTTGGCACTAAATATGTGATTGATGAGCATGATTGCAATGTTGTTAGTACGAATTCTTTGAATATCCATTATACTAATGATGATTACATTAGTTCTGATGAAAATGTCTCCTATAAACATGTCAATTTTTGTGGAGTGCATTGGGTTTGTAAGTACACACCAAATAGGGAAGATAGATATTGCAAGAGGAATAAGTACTTAGAAACTAAATTGTTGCAAGAAGAGCTAGATGAATGTGCTGAAAATTTAATTTTTCTTAGCCCTACTTGTGAACTTTGCAATGAACATGATCATTTTAGTATCCAATGCAAATTGTTTCATGATCGTATCGTGTCCAAAAATTGTGATGACCTAATTTCCCTTGCACATCATAATGAACTTAGTTTGCTCTTGGGTTGTGAAGAAATTAAACGTATAACTAAGGATATTCCAAAATTTTCCCTTGATAAAGTTCTTCATTTTGATCTAGAAAAAATTTATATGTATTGTGCAGTGACTTGCATTGAAAATCCTTATATTGCCAACTACATAAAGAAAAGAAAACAAATAGAATATGAAGAGAATACTAATGAAAGGGAAGAGACTTCCCAATATCCTCCTATTATTTCTTATGATGAATCAGGTAACGAGGAGGAGCCTCCTATTCAACCAATCTCATTAATAAGGAGCTCCAAAAAGAGGATTGAACCCACACATGATGTGGTGAAGAAGAAGAAAAGAAAAAGGAAGAGAGGTAAAAAGATATCTCTCCCAAATAGTGTTGCTCTTATTACTATTGTGCCTCATGAAAATATAATTGTGGAAGATAATGATACTTCTTATGATCTTGAAAATCTTTTTGGCACTTGCTTGGACGAATATGATAATTGCTATACTATTGGTGTTATCCATACTATTAATGATGAGAGTGATTATGCTTATGATATGAAAAGGCCCAAGCTTGGGGATGCTATGTTTGATGAAGATGATGTTTTTGATAATATATTTGCTGCAATTAATGTTTTTCCCAAGCTTGGGGATGCTACGCTTAATGAAGATGATATTTTTGATATGCAAATTTATAATGATAATAACATGCCTCCTACTTATGATAATTATTGTGATGATACATATGCTATAAAAAGTAGTGAGGATTATATTTATAAAACTTGTCATGATTATGGTTACCCCTTTTCTGAACATTACTCTTTTAATGTGAAAACAATTTATAGCATTCAAGTCTCTTATGATACTCCCACTATTCCGATTAAGAAGAAATTTGCTTATGTGGAGAGTAATAAAATTTCCATGCTTGTAGATCATGAAAAGAATGCTTTAGGTGCTGGTTATATTGTTGAATTCATTCATGATGCTACTGAAAATAATTATGAGGGAGGAACATATGCTTGTAGGAATTGCAATAATATCAACTTTCCTCTCTATGTGCTTAAAATTTCGATGTTATGCTTGTTTTGCCCTCCTAGGCTAGTTGATTATTGTTCACATAAGTTGTTTACTCACAAAATCCCTATGCATAGGAAGTATGTTAGACTTAAATGTGCTAGCCATATTCTTCATGATGCTCTATTTATGTTTCAATTCTTATCCTTTATGTGAGCATCATTGAAATCATCATGCCTAGCTAGGGGCGTTAAACGATAGTGCTTGTTGGGAGTCAACCCAATTTTATTCTTGTTCCTTTCTTTTTGTTCCTGTTTAGTAATAAATAACTCATATAGCCTTTGTTTATATGTGGTTTTATGCTTTTAATTAGTGTTTGTGCCAAGTAGAACCTTTGGGAAGACTTAGGGGAAGTCTTGTTGATCATGCTGTAAAAAACAGAAACTTTAGCGCTCATGAGAATTGCTGCCATTTTTATTTGGAGAGTGCTATTTAGTTAACTAGTTGATACCCCGCGCGTTGCTGCGGGACTTCATAAACACATGATGTAGAACTTTAAAGTCAAATCATAAATGTAATGATATATTGGAAACAAAATAGGACCATACACATAGTGATGGAATACAATTCTGACAATAGCAAACTCACTATTAGCAGGTACCTATAAAATTCATTACATACATTGGCGGATAGAATTTTTTAGGAGATGACGTAATATGCATGTTTATATAAAACAATAGTGAAAAATCTACAATGTGAGGTGTAGTCCTTGTGCCGTGGCAAGTGCTTGTAGATGAATCTCTTCCTTGAAATGACTGCTCGATAACAAAAACCAAGTTATGCATTACTGTAAAATAAAATGATACATATAGATTAGTTGCATATCTCCTTTGTCGTTGGCTTGAGCCTCTATAGTAAAATCTAGATCTAATATACCAAACACAAATCAGCTTGTGCAAACTTTAAGCCTTTATGGTGATCAGTAATGACATTTACTGTCACTACAACATCTATATCACGAAGATCTTGTTACCATAGTTATGTTTGAGGGGCCGACAAAAAAGAAGAAATGTATATAATATGATGTTAGATGGTTTTCACACGAAAAGACAGGCAGAATTGAGCCGAGGAGAAGAGCAGAAGCCTTTGGTTTGTGTGTCAACAGTGAACAATTGGTGACATGGGATAAATTTAGTGATGGCACCTGATGAAAAATGTAAAAAATGTCTGAGTTGTAAAGACAATGGTACGCATCAAAATAAAATGTTGGCTGTAGAGAAATATTTATATACACATACACAACATTAGCTCATTAAAAGAAGCAATTGGTACCAAACTACCAATATACTAATTTAAGATAAATATCTAAATACAATTTGATTGAAAACAACATAAACATAGGCAGAATATAACTTACCAAATCACCCAATAGAATACCCCTATATGGCATGCAAAAATGTACAACTTCATAAGAAAAAGACAATCTTTTTAGGCAATAGATTACTTTCCAGTAGATATTTGCACATCATATATGAAAAAGCATAAAAGGAACCAAACAAATGCTACCCTCTCCAGATATAAGTGTCAGCGCCAAAAGGTACCTTGCTATATGACTTTATAACACATTCTATGGATTATTTGCTAGGATGGACAGTGGCATGCCCGGTCTGTGAAAGCAGTACAAGAGATGGTTAATGATGAAATGGACAAACATCTTGTCGATCTAGATAAAAATATTTTGCACAAACAAACAGACTACAACAGTCCTGAATTCTTGGATACGAAGAAAGGACATGTGGATGACATTAGTTACAAAAAAGATATCAATGGATATGAAACATTTGCATGGGCACTGATCTTAACTAACCTTTCTTTCTTACCAAGGACATACAACTTTCCAAAGGCTGTACCAAATCTTGCAGGGTAGTTGCAGAAACCACAATTGAAGCAGGAGTAGGAAGAACCCTATACATCCATGAAATACCAAACTGTTGTTAGGCCACGACTTATCTGAAGAATAATACACTACCAATAACAATAATTTGAAGTGTAAGGTGACAGAAGTTTGACAATCATCTATCGTCCTTGCTGTTGGCGAGCGGAATATGAGAAAAAAACCAATGGAAAATTAGTAGATTGGTATACCTTTAATTAATTTAATTGCATTTTAGTTTCTACATTGTTTCAAGGTAATCTCTCCCTGCAAAGCCGATTTAATCCTGCAAACAAATCATATTAGAGAGAGAATCAGATTGAAACCTTGTTCCCCGTCCTTACCATCAGAATATTGGCTCCCGTGGGTGTTGAATCTGAGCTTAGTGCTCTAGCGAATGACAAACTCAAGCAACTCACCCCTGTGCGACGGCGGCTAGGAGGGCCATGAGGAGGGTGGTGGCCCGGGCTATCTGGCGACCGGCGAGGCGGGCCGGCACCAGGCGAAGATGCCACACATGGCGGTGTGGAGGCCAGGGTGAGCTTGACGTGCTAGTAGTTGCAGCAAGGACAGGGCAACGTTGAGCTTTTGATCCCGGGCACAATCTGAGAAATTGGAAAACATAAGATCACGGTTATGAATAGCAGGGGTGGATGAAAACAGGAACAATGTAGCTAGCATATTAGAGAAAGATAAATAAAAAAAGGTAGAAAGGTATAGAAGATAAGCATGAAAAATTGGAATATCTGTGAGGCACTGTTGAAAATAGAATGGACAGCCTTAGACGGCGGCACTGTTTGAGGTATAATAGTATGGTAACCAAGAGTGTTATTTTGGATAAGGTAGGTTGTATCTAGAAGAACTAATGCCAAGTACCTGGAAACTTCAAATCCTAGACTCTCATATTAGCATCTTATATTATCTATGCATATGACAAAGTGAGATTAAATAACAATGTGAAACAAATGGTAGCAGCAAACGACCTGTGAAGTAATCCAAGCAGCCAAAGACCGATACATTCAGCACCTTTTGATTCCTAGTGCATCTTGAGAAATTGGAGAACATAATCTTCAGGATAGGAATATTCAGAGACGACGATTGAAAATAGGGAGGATGCACCTACACATAGCAGAAGGTCGTTCCCAGATGTAGATGCGAGCAAGTGTCCATGGTCGATGACGGTACAGAGGGGGTTTTAAGCACAATTTTCTGTAGAAATGAAGGGTAACGGAGGCGGAGATAATGAGGGCTCATCAATGGAGTGGTGAGTGCGGCCGTTTCATGCGCATTTGTGGCATGGTGGTGGAAGAGATTGCGGCCAAAAAAAAAGGCAGCGGGTAGATGAACGGATGACCTCGAGTTAATGCACAGCGGCGGAAGAGCTAGCGGTGGTGGATGGCAGGGGAACAACCGCCGCCGGTGACGGCGGAAGGGTTAGCACCGTCGGGCGATGGCTGGATGGAGGGAAGCATGGGTGGTGGACGCTGCTCGTGGAACATCATGGGCGGCAGCGGCTACCTAGGGATTGCCGAGGAAGATGATGGAAGGGCCCCTGGTGGGCGGCGGCGGCTGGCCGAGCGAGAGATGCAGGCGATGGAAGAGATGAGGATGGCTATATTTTTTTCTTATATCATATACTATGGACTTCTCATGGTTTTGTTCTCGTATGGGCTTTCGATGGGCTAATAACGTGCAAACAAATGGGCTTGGACACATGCAAGGCAAAACGAATCGAGCGACCGAGGCAGGCATGACCGAGGAAGGGGAGCGGGACGTTGCGAGCGGGAGCAGCGACCGACGCAGGATGCGGGACACTGCGAGCGGGAAAATAGGGGGTGACGTGGCTTCACCACGGACCAGGGAAATCAGCTAGTGGGGGGCTCCTATTTAGATATAGAATATTCTTTTTGCAGATGATTAATAGATAAATTCCTCAGGTCCATCAATTTATTTGAGAATTTTATGAGTTCCATAAGTATACGTTTGATTCAGATTACTACAGACTGTTCTGTTTTTGATAGATTCTGTTTTTCATGTGTTGTTTACTTATTTTGATGAATCTATGGCTAGTAAAATAGTTTATAAACCATAGAGAAGTTGGAATACAGTAGGTTTAACACCAATATAAATAAAGAATGAGTTCATTACAGTACCTTGAAGTGGTGATTTACTTTCTTATACTAACGGAGCTTACAAGTTTTCTGTTAAGTTTTGTGTTGTGAAGTTTTCAAGTTTTGGGTAAGGATTCGATGGACTATGGAATAAGGAGTGGCAAGAACCTAAGCTTGGGGATGACCAAGGCACCCCAAGGTAATATTCAAGGACAACCAAAATCCTAAGCTTGGGGATGCCCCGGAAGGCATCCCCTCTTTCGTCTTCGTTCATCGGTAACTTTACTTGGAGCTATATTTTTATTCGCCACATGATATGTGTTTTGCTTGGAGCGTCATTTTACTTTCTTATGTTTTGCTTGCTGTTTGAATAAAATACCAAAATCTGAAATTATTAAATGGGAGAGTCTTCACATAGTTGCATAATTATTCGACTACTCATTGATCTTCACTTATATCTTTCGAAGTAGTTTGTCATTTGCTCTAGTGCTTCACTTATATCTTTTAGAGCATGGTGGTAGTTTTATTTTGAAGAAATAGATGAACTCTCATGCTTCACTTATATTATTTTGAGAGTCTTAAATAGCATGGTAATTTGCTTAAAATCCTAATATGCTAGGTATTCAAGATTAGTAAAACTTTCATATAGAGTATTAAATACTAAGAGAAGTTTGATGCTTGATGAATGTTTTGAGATATGGAGGTAATAATATCAAAGTCGTGCTAGTTGAGTAGTTGTGAATTTGAGGAAACTTGTGTTGAAGTTTGCAAGTCCCGTAGCATGCATGTATGGTAAACGTTATGTAACAAATTTGAAACATGAGGTGTTATTTGATTGTCCTCCTTATGAGTGGCGGTCGGGGACGAGTGATGGTCTTTTCCTACCAATCTATCCCCCTAGGAGCATGCGCGTAGCACCGAGGTTTTTGATGACTTGTAGATTTTTGCAATAAGTATGTGAGTTCTTTATGACTAATGTTGAGTCCATGGATTATACGCACTCTGACCCTTTGATGTCTACCACACAACCTTATTCTTGTAGACGTTGTTGGGCCTCCAAGTGCAGAGGTTTGTAGGACAATAGCAAATTTTCCTCAAGTGGATGACCTAAGGTTTATCAATCCGTAGGAGGCGTAGGATGAAGATGGTCTCTTTCAAGCAACCCTGCAACCAAATAACAAAGAGTTTCTTGTGTCCCCAACACACCCAATACAATGGTAAATTGTATAGGTGCACTAGTTCGGCGAAGAGATGATGAAACATGTGGTATATGGATAGTAGATAAAGGTATTTGTAATCTGAAAATATAAAAACAGCAAGGTAACTGATGATAAAAGTGAGCGTAAACGGTATTGCAATGATAGGAAACAAGGACTAGGGTTCATACTTTCGCTAGTGTAAGTTCCCTCAACAATAATAACATAATTGGATCAAATAACTATCCCTCAACATGCAACAAAGAGTCACTCCAAAGTTACTAATAGCGGAGAACGAACGAAGAGATTATGGTAGGGTACGAAACCACCTCAAAGTTATTCTTTCCAATCAATCCGTTGGGCTATTCCTATAAGTGTCACAAACAACCCTAGAGTTTGTACTAGAATAACACCTTAAGACACAAATCAGCCAAAACCCTAATATCACCTAGATACTCTAATGTCACCTCAAGTATCCGTGGGTATGATTATACGATATGCATCACACAATCTCAGATTCATCTATTCAACCAACACAAAGGACATCAAAGAGTGCCCCAAAGTTCCACCGGAGAATCACGACGAAAACGTGTGCCAACCCCTACGCATAGGTTCATGGGCGGAACCCGCAAATTGATCACCAAAACATAAATCAAGTGAATCACGTGATATCCCATTGTCACCACAGATATCCACGGCAAGACATACATCAAGTGTTCTCGAATCTTTAAAGACTGTAGGATCGAAAGTATGTCTAGAGGGGTGAGTGATTAGACTACTTGACCAAATAAAAATCTAGCATTTTCCCAATTTTAGTTCTTGGCAGATTTTAGCCATCTTAGCAAAAGTCAAGCAATCTCCACACAATTCAAGCAAGCATGCAAAAGAGTATATGAGCAGCGGAAAGTAAAGCATGCAACTTGCAAGAATGTAAAGGGAAGGGTTTGGAGGATTCAAACGCAATTGGAGACACGGATGTTTTGTCGTGGTTCTGATAGGTGGTGCTATCGTACATCCACGTTGATGGAGACTTCAACCCACGGAGGGTAACGGTTGCGCGAGTCCATGGAGGGCTCCACCCACGAAGGGTCCACGAAGAAGCAACCTTGTCTATTCCATCATGGCTGTCGCCCACGAAGGACTTGCCTCACTAGCGATAGATATTCACAAAGTAGGCGATCTCCTTGCCCTTACAAACTCCTTGGTTCAACTCCACAATCTTGTCGGAGGCTCCCAAGTGACACCTAGCCAATCAAGGAAACACCACTCTCCAAGAAGTAACAAATGGTGTGTTGATAATGAACTCCTTGCTCTTGTGCTTCAAATGATAGTCTCCCCAACACTCAACTCTCTCTCACAGGATTTGGATTTGGTGGAAAGAAGATTTGAGTGGAAAGCAACTTGGGGAAGGCTAGAGATCAAGATTCATATGGTTGGAATGGAATATGTTGACCTCAACACAAGTGTAGGTGGTTCTCTCTCAGACAATGTGTATTGGAAGTGTAGGTATGTTCTGATGGCTCTCTCCATGAATGAAGAGTGGGTGGAGGGGTATATATAGCCTCCACACAGAATCTAACCATTACACACAATTTGCCAAACTCGGTGGGACCGAATGGTTAAACTCGGTCGGACCGATTCAGCAAACCTAGTGACCGTTAGGATTTTCGGTGGGACTAAGATGCAACTCGGTAGGACCGATATGGTTAGGGTTAGGGCATAACGTAATCTCGGTGTGCCCGATTACACAAACTCGGTGGGACCAATTTTGGTAATAAGCTAACTAGAGAGTTGGTCAAGTAAACTCGGTGGGCCCGATTCGCTCATCTCGATGAGACCGAAATGTTACAAAAGGGAAACAGAGAGTTTACATTGCAATCTCGGTGGGACTGATCGCTCATCTCGGTAAGACCGAAACATTATGAAGGGAAACAGAGAGATTACAATCCCATCTCGGTGAGACCGAGATCCCTATCGGTGAGACCAATTTGCCTAGGGTTTGTGGCAGTGGCTATGACATTTGAAACTCGGTGGCGCCGGATAGAAAGAATCAGTGGGGCCGAGTTTGACTTTTGGTTTAGGTCATATGTGGGTGTGGGGAGGTAGTTGAGGGTTTTGGAGCATATCACTAAGCATTTTGAGCAAGCAAGCCATTAAGCAACACCTCATCCCTCCTTGACAGTATTGGCTTTTCCTATAGACTCAATGTGATCTTGGATCACTAAAATATAAAATGTAGAGTCTTGATCTTGAAGCTTGAGACAAACTTTTTGTCCTTAGAATTTTGAGGGATCCACTTTCCTCATCCATGCCATGCCATTCATTGAGCTTTTCCTGAAATATTAATGTTGGAATAACGTTAGCTCAATGAGCTATATGTTGTTAGGAATTACCAAAACCACCCAGGGATAGTTGCACTTTCAATCTCCCCCTTTTGGTAAGTGATGACAACATATAGATCAAAGCTTTGACAAATGATAATAAGAGTGAAAGATATTGTCGCTTTGAGAAGTATGTGAAAAGAAAGAGCTCCCCCTAAATTTGTGCATATCTTAAGATTTGCTTTGGACTGCAAATGCACAATGAGTTAGGATCATGGGTTACTCTTCCATGTCACATACATCTTGGTGGAGCGCTCAAAATGATAAGAATTAAATGCATGCACTCATCACCAAGCAAAGTGAATGACCATATAAGGATAAGTAAGATAATATCATCTAACAAGCATAAGTGTAGCTTATGATCAACCACATGATCATTAATGTCTCACAGATAATAGCATAGTATCTCAAGCAATCAAAAGCAACCAAAGTTCAACCAAGAAGACAAGAGAGAACAAAAGCAAACTCTCTCTCTCTCTCTCTCTCTCGAAGCCTATGATCTATACATTTTTCTCCCCCTTTGGCAACAAGTTACCAAAAAGTTCATAGAAAATGCATAGAACTAAAACGTCTCTCAGTCTTGGTCTTCAGGTGGTGGTGTCCGGAGAACTCCAAGGACGAAGGCTTCAGTTGATGTGGATGGAGCTGAAGGTGTTGGTGCTGGAGCTGGTTGCGCTGGAGCTATAGCTGGTGCAGATGAAGTGACTCTAGTGTCTGGAACAGGCACTACAGCAGACCTCTGAGCTCTAGGCACTCTGGCAAATGCATCAATGGTTGTCTTGCCCTTCCTCTCCTGCATATCATCTTGAAGTTGCTCCACAACAAACTGAATCTCAGTTACCTTCACATCCAAGTTATAGAATTTTTGCTCCACGATTCTTTCCAAGATCTCCTGGTTTTGAGTTAGGGTGGCCAGTCCCTTCTCAATCCTCAGAGTGGATGCAATCAGGTAGCCAAGCTGATCTTGCTTGCTTTTCAAAAAGTACTCAGATGCCTCCTCTTGAGTTGGCATCTTGGTAGCCTTCTCTTTCTTTGCTTTCTCCTTCTTCTCTTGAGCTTGTACTGATAATGGTTCATTCTCATTCATCACAACTTGATTGTCCTCAAAGTCAGGATAGATAGGCAAGTGTTCCTTATCCAACAAGTATGTGCCTGTGCCCATCTTTGAGTTTATCATCTCCTGGATCTGTGGGGCATATCCACAACTTCTTTTCTGGTCAGCTGTAGTCCTCTTGATAGTCTCAACTATAAGGCTCATGACCTTGAAATTCTGTGGCACATCAAATATATGTAGCAAGTTAATTGCATGGCCTCTGATCATTCTGTGATCACCAGACTTGGGCAAGAGAGTGTGCCTAAGGATCCAATTGATTGTAGGCAGCCCTGACAGCAAGTGTTTTACTGACCCAAACTGGTGAGTCTCAAGATCATCTTCAGGAATCTCCTTGTACATGTTTTCCATAGAGTTGTGATCCATCTTCTTCTTGGCATAGACATCCAAGTCATCTTCTTCTTCCTTAGGAGCATTGATCAGATTTGCCCATTCCTCAATAGTTGAGTGGTACCTTGTACCTTCAGACATCCATACTATCCTGCCATCTGGATAGAAGTGTGTTGTGGAGTAGAATTGCATTATGAGCTCCTCATTCCACTTTGTGAGCTTCTGCCCAACAAAGTCTGCAACTCCACAAGCAATAAAGCTGTCAAACACACCAGGATAGTGTTCCTCATTTTCCTTGATATACTTCCAGTCGACCCACCTCATTTCACACACTATAGGCTTCTTGTCCAACAACACTGTCTCATAGAAGTCCTGTTGTTCCTTTGTGTGGAACCTATAATCAACAGCAGTCCTTCTCCTGGTAGCATATGGATCTGTCTCTCTCCATAGCCTCAACCCTGAGTCTCTCCCGATCTTCATGTTCTCAGCCACAGGATGAGCATCATTGTGGTCTGGAATCTTGGGTTTGAGCTTTCTCAGGACTTGTTCTTCATCATCTTCATCAGCAGCAACTTCAGGCACTGGGGCCTTGTTCTTCTCAATAGCTGGTATACTCCTGGTATTCCTCTTAGGTGCACTCTCGGGCTTGGAGGCTGCTTTGGGTGCTTCTTTGGGCTTTGATGAAGCAGCCCCTGACTTTATAGCATCACCCATCAACTTTTGTGCCTTGGGTGCTGGTGCAGCAACCTCTTCTTCCTCTTCCTCTTCAGAATCTCTCATGATTGAGGATCTCCCAAGCACTCTAGCAGTGGTCCTTTTGATCCTCTCCTTCCTCTTCTTCCCTTTTGCAGCAGCCTCTTTGGGTTCAGATCCCAAAGGGACTTGAGTAGATGCTCTGGCCTTAGACATTGGAATTTTCTTTGTAGGAACCTTTTGCTTCATGCCTGGCTTGGTGGCAGCAGCAGTGCTATATTCCTTCTTAACCACTTTCTTCTTGGAATGGCCTCATCGTCAACTGCCACATAGTCTTCATCCTCAGACTCTGAAGTTTTCTTCTTCCTTGTTCTGGTGGCAGCTTTGGGCAAGTTGCTGGGAGTGCTCCTGCTACCATCATCTGAACTACTAGAGGGACTAGTGCCCTTACTCAGGTGAACCTGCTCCTCTGACCTGTTCTGGCTGTCACTTTGATCAGACATATTGCAAACACTGACAGCAGACCCTGTGAATAGATATAGATGAGATAGAGTGGATGTGCATCACAAAATGCAGAGGTTTTTGCAAAAGAATGAGTCAAAAACTTAGTTTTAGTTTTCCACAGAAAGCATTTTGGATCAACCGATTTGTAAACTCGGTGATACCGAAGCAGCTGGTGGAACTTAAACTAGTGAACTCGGTCAGACCGAGTCACAGTTCGGTGGCACCGAGACTGCTAGGGTTTCACAAAGTCCTGAACTCGGTCACACCGATTTGCAATTCTCGGTCAGGCCGAAAATTACATGTGCAATGGCCTGAGCCGAATTGGTGGTACCGAGTTCCACAACTCGGTGGGTCCGAGATGGTTTTGGCGGAAACCTAACCCTAAATTTTCAATTCAACTCTAATCTACGGAGTGTTTTGACTGGATAGAAGCGTTTCAATCATGGTAAGAATCATAATAAACACAATGTGCTAGGAATCGGACGGGGATAGCACTGTGATCGAGTCCATACCCTAGTTCGGTGATGAACTTGCTACGGCGGCAACGGCGGGGAAGAATTCCGTTGACGGCGGCGGAGACCAGCGACAGGAGGCGGCTGGCGACGAGGAGGATGATCCGGAGACCCAGGAGGCAGAGTGAGCTATGCGCGGGCGAAGGGGTTTCGGAGAAATTTCCAAAATTTTGCCCGTGAGTATATATAGCCCGACCCTGTCGGTGTGACCGAGTGGAACAACTCGGTGTGACCGAAAGGTTCAAATTGGTTGCACCGAGATTGAAAACCTAGATCGACTTAGTGATCTCGGTATGACCGAATTGGATGACTCGGTCAGACCGAAAAGCACAAAGAAGTTTTGGAAGTTTAAGTCTATGACGAATTGGGGACTCTGAGTGCTCCTCACAGAGAGTGGTTCGAATCTTACTTGATCAAATTTTGTGATGTAGCATGAATAGAGTTTGAGACGAGAAAAGCATAGATAGCTAGAGAGGGTTCGTAGGCATTCTTGTCCATCCACTTGGCAAGAGAAAAGAAAAACAATCAATCAAAACAACAAGTGGATGTCCTCGAATGAGTGAAATATGCAATCAACGTGCTCACACAATAAAATGGCAATTGAAATATGTGGCACAGCATGCACGACCAATTCTAGCATCTATCAAACAATTTGCGATGACTAGGTCATCTATATATGAGTATATTGACTTAGGAGTCAAATGAGAACATTTGATCATAGGTCATACTCATCGTTTAAGCACAAGTGGGGTTACCACTTTTATATAAAGCATTTGTTGTGTTCACACCATTAGAGTTGCTTTAGCTCAATTCTTAGAGTAAAGCTCCCCCTAGATGTGAGATCCCCCTTAAGAGGGATGAACTAACCTTGGGTTTTGTCGATGATGACTTCATGTAGATGTTGAAGATGTGGATGCTCAATGTTGATGTAGATCATTTGTAGCTATCCATTGGAATGAGTTGCACTTTCAATACCTACACGGATTAGTCCCACAAGGAACAAACAAGGATATCCATAGACATAAAGTGATGCACACACAAGATGATGTCTATGAAAGCTTTTAGGTTACCTTGTCCCTTGTCTTACCAACAAGAGGGGTTGTGACTCCTTGAGCTAGTGCAAGATGTGGAAGTTGATTGCACTTGTTCTTGCCAAGATGATAAGAGTGAAGTATGTTGGCGGAGTCACCCTCAAGAACTCTCTAGTTCTTCTTCTTCGGGATCCACACCATCTTGATGGGAATCCTCGGTGTTGTAGTTGTACTTGATGAAGTGCAACTTGAAGTAGTCTTGGGAACCCACTTGACCAAGGCCTTAGGAGCTTCTTCAAATGCATCAATTTCCTCTTGAAGGTTGTCCTTGCCTTTTTGCTTGTGGTCTTGTGGTGGAAGATCATCTTGAGCTTGTGTCCCTTTGAGAGAAGTAGGATCATACTTCTCTTGTTGAGGAACAAACTTCGTCTTGCGGTATTCATCTTCTTCCCACTCAACTCCATTGGCATTGAACTTTCGTTCAAAACCAACACCTTGATTCTTCCGGTGCCTTCCTTGCTTGCGTACAATTTACTCGAATTGCTTACTTCCGGCAAGGCTCTTGTAAACACCTTTCTCTATAATTCCCTTCAATAAGCTATTTTCTTGCTCAAGTGTAACTTGGCTAAGAGAATCATTAGTGGAATCAAGAGAACTACTATAAGCAACAATATTGGATTTAGCATGATTATTGTTACTACTAGAGGAAGAATCTTTCTTGTTCTTGTTACTAGACTTGACTTGAGACATGTAAGTGGATAAGAGTAAACGCTTGGCAATGTAAGAAGAACTTTTCTTACGAAGATCATCATTGATTGCTTTTAAGAACTCATGCTCTTGCTCAAGGTTGAGCTTTTCAAAGTGTAATTTCTCATGAGTCCTTAAAAGTTCTCGATGATCTCCTAAGATAGTTTCATGAGCTAACTTAAGAGTGTTTAGTTCTTTAGTTAGAGACTCAATCTTCTCCTTATCATTGTCATTCGTTTTATCTTGATTAGCATGATTAATTGATGTTTCATCATAGTATTCATCACTAGAGTTGTCAACAAGTAAATCATCATCACCTAACAAGTCATCTTCATCACTATTGAAATCAACATACTCGGGGTGTGATACCTTTGGGCCTTTAGCCATGAAGCATGTTCCAACTCCTTCATTTGGTGAGTCAAATATGTCGTAGGAGTTGGTTGTCACAAGTGCTAGACCCGCAACACCTTCATCTTGAGTATATTCGGAGTCGGAGTGATAGCTTCTCTCGGAGTGGTTGTCGGAGTCGGAGCCGGATACCCATTCACCAACATGAGCTTGATTTCTTCGTTTTGTGTAGCTCCTTGATGACTTGTCCTTTCTTTCCGAATCCTTGCTTCTCCGTGAGGGTCTTCGTTCATAACGATCATCTCTACTCCTTCTTTCTCTAGATGGTGATTCTTCTCTTCTACTTCTTCTCTTGGGAGAATCTTCTCTTCTCTTGTAGGGGGCTGTACACTCATTGGAATAGTGTCCGGGCCTTCCACAATTGTAGCAATTTCACTCTCGACTAGAAGATCTTTTGTCATTGTAGGACCTTGACTTGGAGCTTCTCTCTTTGCTTCTACTCTTGTAGAACTTGTTGAAGTTCTTCACCATTAAGCTCAATTCTTCATTGAAGGTTTGTTTCTCACTCGATGATGTGGGGGCTTCACATGAGGCTTTGTAAGCACCACTTGATTTGTTGTGAAGTTCCTCTTTATCCTTGAGTGACATCTCATGAGCAACAATTCTTCCGATGACTTCCGTTGGATTGAGATCTTTGTAATTGGGCATCATTTGGATCAATGTGCACACGGTATCATATTTTCCATCCAAGGCTCTTAGGATCTTCTTGATGATGAATCTATCGGCCATCTCTTCACTCCCTAAGCCGGCAATCTCATTTGTGATAAGAGCAAGCCTAGAGTACATTTCAGCGACACCTTCACCATCCTTCATTTTGAACTTGTCAAGTTGACTTTGAAGCACATCCAATTTGGATTCCTTGACGGAGTCGGTACCTTCGTGCATATCAATCAAAGTATCCCAAATTTCCTTTGCATTCTCAA
Organism: Triticum aestivum; assembly: GCF_018294505.1. Classification (NCBI taxonomy): domain Eukaryota; kingdom Viridiplantae; phylum Streptophyta; class Magnoliopsida; order Poales; family Poaceae; genus Triticum; species Triticum aestivum. The sequence goes on along the minus strand of NC_057806.1, from coordinate 504,185,982 downwards.
GACGGCTGATTTTGTTGAATTCTTCGGCGCACAATCCGTTGAAGAGGATATCACAAGCTTGAGCGTTGTATTGCAGCATTTTCAACTCTTCCGCGGTAGCTTCACGGTTCGGTTCTTTCCCATCAAAGAATTCACCTTGCAAGCCAATACACACAATAGCCCAAACGGCGGGGTTATGTCCAAGAATATGCATTTTCATCTTATGCTTCCAACTAGCAAAATTAGTGCCATCAAAGTAAGGACCTCTACGGTGATAATTTCCCTCGCTAGATGCCATACTCTCCTAGGTTGTGAAACCAAGGCTATGATCACCAAAAGCTATGGAAATCAAAGCAAATGAAGACCAAAGCTCTGATACCACTTGTAGGATCAAAAGTATGTCTAGAGGGGGTGATTAGACTACTTGACCAAATAAAAATCTAGCCTTTTCCCAATTTTAGTTCTTGGCAGATTTTAGCTATCTTAGCACAAGTCAAGCAATCTCCACACAATTCAAGCAAGCATGCAAAAGAGTATATGATCAGCGGAAAGTAAAGCATGCAACTTGCAAGAATGTAAAGGGAAGGGTTTGGAGGATTCAAACGCAATTGGAGACACGGGTGTTTTGTCGTGGTTCCGATAGGTGGTGCTATCGTACATCCACGTTGATGGAGACTTCAACCCACGGAGGGTAACGGTTGCGCGAGTCCACGGAGGGCTCCACCCATGAAGGGCCACGAAGAAGCAACCTTGTCTATTCCATCATGGCCGTCGCCCACGAAGGACTTGCCTCACTAGCGGTAGATCTTCACAAAGTAGGCGATCTCCTTGCCCTTACAAACTCCTTGGTTCAACTCCACAATCTTGTTGGAGGCTCCCAAGTGACACCTAGCCAATCTAGGAGACACCACTCTCCAAGAAGTAACAAATGGTGTGTTGATGATGAACTCCTTGCTCTTGTGCTTCAAATGATAGTCTCCCCAACACTCAACTCTCTCTCTCACAGGATTTGGATTTGGTGGAAAGAAGATTTGAGTGGAAAGCAACTTGAGGAAGGCTAGAGATCAAGATTCATATGGTTGGAATGGAATATCTTGACCTCAACACAAGTCTAGGTGGTTCTCTCTCAGAAAATGTGTATTGGAAGTGTAGGTATGTTCTGATGGATCTCTCCACGAATGAAGAGTGGGTGGAGGGTATATATAGCCTCCACACAGAATCTAACCATTACACACAATTTGCCAAACTCGGTGGGACCGAATGGTTAAACTCGGTCGGACCGATTCAGCAAACCTAGTGACCGTTAGGATTTTCGGTGGGACTGAGATGCAACTCGGTAGGACCGATATGGTTAGGGTTAGGGCATAACGTAATCTTGGTGTGACCGATTACACAAACTCGGTGGGACCGATTTTGGTAATAAGCTAACCAGAGAGTTGGTCAGGTAAACTCGGTGGGACCGATTCGCTCATCTCGGTGAGACCGAAATGTTACAAAAGGGAAACAGAGAGTTTACATTGCAATCTCGGTGGGACCGATCGCTCATCTCGGTAAGACCGAAACGTTATGAAGGGAAACAGAGAGATTACAATCCCATCTCGGTGAGACCGAGATCCCTATCGGTGAGACCGATTTGCCTAGGGTTTGTGGCAGTGGCTATGACATTTGAAACTCGGTGGCGCCGGATAGAAAGAATCGGTGGTGCCGAGTTTGACTTTTGGTTTAGGTCATATGTGGGTGTGGGGAGGTAGTTGAGGGTTTTGGAGCATATCACTAAGCATTTTGAGCAAGCAAGCCATTAAGCAACACCTCATCCCTCCTTGATAGTATTGGCTATTCCTATAGACTCAATGTGATCTTGGATCACTAAAATATAAATTGTAGAGTCTTGATCTTGAAGCTTGAGCCAAACTTTTTGTCCTTAGAATTTTGAGGGATCCACTTTCCTCATCCATGCCATGCCATTCATTGAGCTTTTCCTGAAATATTAATGTTGGAATAATGTTAGCTCAATGAGCTATATGTTGTTAGGAATTACCAAAACCACCCAAGGATAGTTGCACTTTCAAAGACTCAATTCGATAAGCTTACTTCAAAGGGGAAAATCAGTTTATTACAAGAGAGAAGAGGGGGAGGAGAAACATAAGATCCAACTATAATAGCAAAGCTGGCAATACATCAAGATCGTGCCAAATCAAGAACACGAGAGAGAGAGAGAGAGAGAGAGAGAGAGAGAGAGAGATCAAACACATAGCTACTGGTACATACCCTCCTCATCATGGAGAGCACCGGGATGATGAAGATGGCCACCGGAGAGGGATTGCCCCCTCCAGCAGGGTGCCGGAACGGGTCTAGATTGGTTTTCGGTGGCTACGGAGGCTTCTGGCGGCGGAACTCCCGATCTATTCTCTGTTCTGGAAGTTTTAGGTTACGTAGGTATATATGGGTGCAGGAGGTACGTCGGAGGAGCTACGAGGGCCCCACAAGGCAGGGGGCGCGCCCTAGGGGGGCACCCCCCCACCCTCGTGAGCACCTCCCGTATCTCCTGACGTGGAGTCCAAGTCTATCTGGTGGCTTTCGTTCCAAAAATAACTTCTCCAGTTGATTTCATTCCGTTTCGACTCCGTTTGATATTCCTTTTCTTCGAAACACTGAAATAGGCATAAAACAGCAAATCTGGACTGGGCCTCCAGTTAATAGGTTAGTCCCAAAAGTAATATATAAGTGGATAATAAAGCCCAATATTGCCCAAAACAGTAGATAATATAGCATGGAGCAATCAAAAATTATAGATACGTTGGAGATGTATCAAGCATCCCCAAGCTTAATTCCTGCTCGTCCTCGAGTAGGTAAATGATAAAAAGATAATTTTTGATGTGGAATGCTAGTTGGCATAATTTCAATGTAATTCTTCTTAATTGTGGTATGAATATTCAGATCCATAAGATTCAAGACAAAAGTTTAATATTGACATAAAAATAATAATACTTCAAGCATACTAACTAAGCAATTATGTCTTCTCAAAATAACATGGCCAAAGAAAGTTGTCCCTACAAAATCATATAGTCTGGCTATGCTCTATCTTCACCACACAAAATATTTAAATCATGCACAACCCCGATAACAAGCAAAACAATTGTTTCATACTTTTAATGTTCTCAAACTTTTTCAATCTTCACGCAATACATGAGCGTGAGCCATGGACATAGCACTATAGGTGGAATAGAATGGTGGTTGTGGAGAAGACAAAAAGGGAGAATATAGTCTCACATCAACTAGGCGTATCAACGGGCTACGGAGATGCCCATCAATAGATATCAATTTGAGTGAGTAGGGATTGCCATGCAACGGATGCACTAGAGCTATAAATGTATGAAAGCTCAACAAAAGAAACTAGTGGGTGTGCATCCAACTTGCTTGCTCATGAAGACCTAAGGCATTTTGAGGAAGCCCATCATTGGAATATACAAGCCAAGTTCTATAATGAAAAATTCCCACTAGTATATGAAAGTGACAACATATGAGACTCTCTATATGAAGAACATGGTGCTATTTTGAAGCACAATATATGAGACTCGCTATATGATGGTGCTACTTTGAAGCACAAGTGTGGAAAAAAGGAATAGTAGCATTGCCCCTTTTATTTTTTTTATTTTTTGGCCTTTCTTTTTTTATTTGGCCTTTCTCTTTTTTTTGGGGGGGGGGGACAATGCTCTATGGAATGATGATCATCACACTTCTATCTATTTACAACTCAATGATTACAACTCGATACTAGAACAAAGTATGACTCTATATGAATGCCTCCGGCGGTGTACCGGGATGTGCAATGATGCATGAGTGACATGTATGAAAGAATTATGAACGGTGGCTTTGCCACAAATACTATGTCAACTACATGATCATGCTAAGCAATATGACAATGATGGAGTGTGTCATAATAAATGAAACGGTGGAAAGTTGCATGGCAATATATCTCGGAATGGCTATGAAATGCCATAATAGGTAGGTATGGTGGCTGTTTTGAGGAAGGTATATGGTGGGTTTATGGTACCGGCGAAAGTTGCATGGTACTAGAGAAGCTAGCAATGGTGGAAGGGTGAGAGTGCGTATAATCCATGGACTCAACATTAGTCATAAAGAACTCACATACTTATTGCAAAAATCTATTAGTTATTGAAACAAAGTACTATGCGCATGCCCCTAGGGGGATACATTGGTAGGAAAAGACCATCGCTCGTCCCCGACCGCCACTCATAAGGAAGGCAATCAATAAATAAATCATGCTCCGACTTCATCACATAACGGTTCACCATACATGCATGCTACGGGAATCACAAACTTCAACACAAGTATTTCTCAAATTCACAACTACTCAACTAGCATGACTCTAATATTATTACCTCCATATCTCAAAACAATCATCAAGTATCAAACTTCTCTTAGTATTCAACACACTCATAAGAGAATTTTATTATTCTTGAATACCTAGCATATTAGGATTTTAAGCAAATTACCATGCTATTAAGACTCTCAAAATAATCTAAGTGAAGCATGAGAGTTCATCTATTTATTCAAAATAAAACTACCACCATGCTCTAAAAGATATAAGTGAAGCACTAGAGCAAATGACAAACTACTCCGAAGGATATAAGTGAAGATCAATGAGTAGTTGAATAATTGTGCAACTATGTGAAGACTCTCTAACATTTAATAATTTAAGATCTTGGTATTTTATTCAAACATCAAGCAAATCCTAACAAAATAAATTGACGCTCCAAGCAAAACACATATCATGTGGTGAATAAAAATATAGCTCCAAGTAAACTTACCGATGAACGAAGACGAAAGAGGGGATGCCTTCCGGGGCATCCCCAAGCTTAGGCTATTGTCTATCCTTGAATATTACCTTGGGGTGCCTTGGGCATCCCCAAGCTTAGTCTCTTGCCACTCCTTATTCCATAGTCCATCGAATCCTTACCCAAAACTTGAAAACTTCACAACACAAAACTTAACAGAAAACTCGTAAGCTCCGTTAGTATAAGAAAACAAATCACCACTTCAAGGTACTGTAATGAACTCATTATTTATTTATGTTGGTGTTAAACCTACTGTATTACAACTTCTCTATGGTATATAAACTCTTTTACTATCCATAGATTCATCAAAATAAGTAAACAACACATGAAAAACAGAATCTGTCAAAAACACAACAGTCTGTAGTAATCTGAATCAAATGTATACTTATGGAACTCATAAAATTCTCAAATAAATTTCTGGACCTTAGGAATTTATCTATTAATCATCTGCAAAAGGAATTAACTAAATATCACTCTCCAAATAAAAATGGCAGCAATTCTCGTGAGCGCTAAAGTTTCTGTTTTTTACAGCATGATCAACCAGACTTCTCCCAAGTCTTCCCAAAGGTTCTACTTGGCACAAACACTAATTAAAAGCATAAAACCATATATAAACAGAGGCTATATGAATTATTTATTACTAAACAGGAACAAAAAGCAAGGAATAAAAATAAAATTGGGTTGCCTCCCAACAAGCGCTATCGTTTAGCGCCCCTAGCTAGGCATGATGATTTCAACGATGCTCACATAAAGGATAAGAATTGTAACATAAAGAGAGCATTATGAAGAATATGACTAGCACATTTAAGTCTAACATACTTCCTACGCATAGGGATTTTGTGAGCGAACAACTTGTGGGAATAAGAATTAACTTGCATAGGAAGGTAAAACAAGCATAACTTTAAAACTTGAAGCACATAGAGAGGAAACTTGATATTATTGCAATTCCTACAAGCATATATTCCTCCCTCATAATAATTTTCAGTAGCATCATGAATGAATTTAACAATATAACCAGTACCTAAAGCATTCTTTTCATGAACTACAAGCATAGAAATTTTATTACTCTCCACATAAGCAAAATTCTTCTCATTCGGAATAGTGGGAGTATCATAGGAAACTCGAATACTATAAATTGTTTCCACATTAAAAGAGTAATGTTCAGAGAAGGGGTAATCATAACCATGACAAGTTTTATAAATATAATCACTACTTTTTATAGCATAAGTATCATCACAATAATCATCATAAGTAGGAGGCATGCTATCATCATTATAAACTTGCATATCAAAACTTGGGAGACTAAAAATATCATCTTCATTAATCATAGCTTCCCCAAGCTTGGGACAAACATTAATTGCAGCAAATATATTCTCAAATATGTCATCCTCATCAAACATAGCTTCCCCAAGCTTGGGCCTTTTCATATCATAAGCATAATCACTCTCATCATTAATAGTATAGATAGCACCGATAGTATAACAATTATTATATTCTTCCAAGCAAGTGCCAAAAAGATTTTCAAGATCATAAGAAGTATCATTATCTTCCACAATTATATTTTCATGAGGCACAATAGTAATAGGAGCAGCATTATTTGGGAGAGATATCTTTTTACCTCTCTTCCTTTTTCTTTTCTTCTTCTTCACCACATCATGCGTGGGTTCAATCCTCTTTTTGGAGCTCCTTATTAATGCGATTGGTTGAATAGAGGGCTCCTCTTCGTTACCTGATTCATCATAAGAAATAATAGGAGAATATTGGGAGGTCTCTTCCCTTTCGTTAGCATTCTCTTCATCTTCTATTTGTTTTCTTTTCTTTATGTAATTGGCAATATAAGGATTTTCAATGCAATTTACCGCATAATACATATAAATATTCTCTAGATCAAAATCAAGAACTCTATCAAGATTAAACTTTGGAATACCCTCGGTTATACGTTTCATTTCTTCATAACCCAAAAGAAGGCTAAGCTCTTTATGATGCTCAAGGGTAATCAAATTATCACAATGTTTGGACACGACTTGATCATGAAACAAATAGCATTGGAGCTTTAAATGACCATGTTCATTGCAAAGTTCACAAGGGGCACGAAAAATATTGAATCTTTCAGCACATTCATCTAGCTAGCTCTTCTTGCAACAATTTGGTTTCTAAGTACTTATGCCTCTTGCAATAACTATCTTCCCTATTTGGTGTGTACTTGCAAACCCAGTCTACTCCACAAAAATTGACATGTTTATGGGAGGCATTTTCATCATAACTAGTGCAATCATCATTAGCATCATGGATATTCAAAGAATACGTACTAACAACATTGCAATCTTGCTCATCATTCAAATATTTAGTGCCAAACATTTTATAGATTTCTTCTTCTAGCACTTGAGCACAATTATCCTTTCCATCATACTCAGGAAAGATATTAAAAAGGTGAAGCATATGAGCAAACTCAATTCCATTTTTTTATAGTTTTCTTTTATAAACTAAACTAGTGATAAAACAAGAAACTAAAAGACTCAATTGCAAGATCTACAGATATACCTTCAAGCGCTAACCTCCCCGGCAACGGCGCTAGAAAAGAGCTTGATGTCTACTACACAACCTTCTTCTTGTAGACGTTGTTGGGCCTCCAAGTGCAGAGGTTTGTAGGATAGTAGCAAATTTCCCTTAAGTGGATGACCTAAGGTTTATCGATCCGTAGGAGTCGTAGGATGAAGATGGTCTCTCTCAAGCAACCCTGCAACCAAATAACAAAGAGTCTCTTGTGTCCCCAACACACCTAATACAATGGTAAATTGTATAGGTGCACTAGTTCGGCGAAGAGATGGTGAAACAAGTGGTATATGGATAGTAGATAAAGGTATTTGTAATCTGAAAATATAAAAACAGAAAGGTAACTAATGATAAAAGTGAGCGTAAACAGTATTGCAATGATAGGAAACAAGGCCTAGGGTTCATACTTTCGCTAGTGTAAGTTCCCTCAACAATAATAACACAATTGGATCACATAACTATCCCTCAACATGCAACAAAGAGTCACTCCAAAGTCACTAATAGCGGAGAACGAACGAAGAGATTATGATAGGGTACGAAACCACCTCAAAGTTATTCTTTCCAATCAATCCGTTGGGCTATTCCTATAAGTGTCACAAACATCCCTAGAGTTCGTACTAGAATAACACCTTAAGACACAAATCAACCAAAACCCTAATGTCACCTAGATACTCCAATGTCACCTCAAATATCCGTGGGTATGATTATACGATATGCATCACACAATCTCAGATTCATCTATTCAACCAACACAAATGACCTCAAAGAGTGCCCCAAAGTTCTACCGGAGAATCACGGCGAAAACGTGTGCCAACCCCTATGCATAGGTTCATGGGCGGAACCCGCAAGTTGATCACCAAAACATACATCAAGTGAATCATGTGATATCCCATTGTCACCACAGATATCCACGGCAAGACATACATCAAGTGTTCTCAAATCTTTAAAGACTCAATCCGATAAGATTACTTCAAAGGAGAAACTCAATTTATTACAAGAGAGAAGAGGGGGAGGAGAAACATAAGATCCAACTATAATAGCAAAGCTCATGATACATCAAGATCGTGCCAAATCAAGAACATGAGAGAGAGAGAGAGAGAGATCAAACACCTAGCTACTGGTACATACCCTCAGCCCCGAGGGAGAACTACTCCCTCCTCGTCATGGAGAGCACCGGGATGATGAAGATGGCTATCAGAGAGGGATTGCCCCCTTCCAGCAGGGTGCCGGAATGGGTCTAGATTGGTTTTCGGTGGCTACAAAGGCTTTTGGCGGCAGAACTCCCGATCTATTCTCTGTTCTGGAAGTTTTAGGTTACGTAGGTATATATGGGTGCAGGAGGTACGTCGGAGGAGCTACGAGGGCCCCACAAGGCAGGGGGCGCGCCCTAGGGGGGCACCCCCCCACCCTCGTGAGCACCTCCCGTATCTCCTGACGTGGAGTCCAAGTCTATCTGGTGGCTTTCGTTCCAAAAATAACTTCTCCAGTTGATTTCATTCCGTTTCGACTCCGTTTGATATTCCTTTTCTTCGAAACACTGAAATAGGCATAAAACAGCAAATCTGGACTGGGCCTCCAGTTAATAGGTTAGTCCCAAAAGTAATATATAAGTGGATAATAAAGCCCAATATTGCCCAAAACAGTAGATAATATAGCATGGAGCAATCAAAAATTATAGATACGTTGGAGACGCATCACCCTTCCATCCTTGCTAGCCTCTTCGGTACCGTGCATTGCCCTTTCTCACATTGAGAGTTGGCGCAACTTCGCCGGTGCATCCAAACCCCGTGATAAGATACGCTCTGTCACACATAAACCTCCTTATATCTTCCTCAAAACAGCCACCATTCCTACCTATTATGGCATTTCCATAGCCATCCCGAGATATATTTCCATGCAACTTTCCATCATTCCGTCCATCATGACACATTCATCATTGTCATATTTCTTAGCATGATCATGTAGTTGACATAGTATTTGTGGCAAAGCCACCGTTCATAGTTCTTTCATACATGTCACTCTTGGTTCATTGCATATCCCGATACACCGCCGGAGGCATTCATATAGAGTGATTCTTGTTCTAGTATCGAGTTGTAATAATTGAGTTGTAAATAAATAGAAGTGTGACGATCATCATTATTAGAGCATTGTCCCAAGTGAGGAATAAAAAAGAGAAAGGCCATAAAAAAAGAGAAGGCCCCCCAAAAAGAGAAAGGCCATAAAAAAAGAGAAGGCCCAAAAAATGAGAGAAAAAGAGAGAAGGGACAATGTTACTATCCTTTTACCACACTTGTGCTTCAAAGTAGCACCATGATCTTCATAGTAGAGAGTCTCTCATGTTATCACTTTCATATACTATTGGGAATTTTTCATTATAGAACTTGGCTTGTATATTCCAACAATGGGCCTCCTCAAGTGCCCTAGGTATTCATGAGCAAGCAAGTTGGATGCACACCCACTTAGTTTCTTTTGTTGAGCTTTCATACATTTATAGCTCTAGTGCATCCATTGCATGGCAATCCCTACTCCTTGCATCAACATCAATCGGTGGGTATCTCCATAGCCCATTCATTAGCCTCGTTGATGTGAGACTTTCTCCTTTTTGTCTTCTCCACATAATCCCCCTCATTATATTCTATTCCACTCATAGTGCTATATCCATGGCTCGCGCTCATGTATTGCGTGAAAGTTTATGAGTTTGAGATTTCTAAAGTATGAAACAATTGCTTGGCTTGTCATCGGGTTGTGCATGATGAGATCATTCTTGTGTGATGAAAATGAAACATGACTAAACTATATAATTTTGTAGGGATGAACTTTCTTTGGCCATGTTATTTTGAGAAGACATGACTGCTTAGTTAGTATGCTTGAAGTATTATCATTTTTATGTCAATATGAACTTTTGTCTTGAATCTTTCGGATCTGAATATTCATACCACAATTAAGAAGAATTACATTGAAATTATGCCAAGTAGCACTCCGCATCAAAAAATCTGTTTTTATCATTTACCTACTCGAGGACGAGCATGAATTAAGCTTGGGGATGCTTGATACGTCTCCAACGTATCTATAATTTTTGATTGCTCCATGTTATGTTATCTACTGTTTTAGACAATATTGGGCTTTATTATCCACTTTTATATTATTTTTGGGACTAACCTATTAACCGGAGGCCCAGCCCAGAATTGCTATTTTTTGCCTATTTCAGTGTTTCGAAGAAAAGGAATATCAAACGGAGTCGAAACAGAACTAAATCAACTAGAGAAGTTATTTTTGGAGGGAAAGCAACCGGAAAAGCTTGGAGTGCACATCAGGTAAGAAGGGAGGTGCCCACGAGGGTGGGGGGCGCGCCCCCCTGCCTCGTGGCCCCCCCTTCGGTCCACCGACGTGCTTCTTTCACCCATATATACCTACGTATCCTAAAACTTCCAGAACAGACAATAGATCGGGAGTTCCGCCGCCAGAAGCCTCCGTAGCCACCGAAAACCAATCTAGACCCGTTCCGGCACCCTGCCGGAGGGGGAATCCTTCTCCGGTGGCCATCTTCATCATCCCGGTGCTCTCCATGACGAGGAGGGAGTAGTTCTCCCTCAGGGCTGAGGGTACGTACCAGTAGCTATGTGTTTGATCTCTCTCTCTCCCTCGTGTTCTTGAGATGATACGATCTTGATGTATCGTGAGCTTTGCTATTATAGTTGGATCCTATGATGTTTCTTCCCCCTCTACTCTCTTGTAATGAATTGAGTTTCCCCTTTGAAGTTATCTTATCGGATTGAGTCTTTAAAGATTTGAGAACACTTGATGTATGTCTTGCCGTGGATATCTGTGGTGACAATGGGATATCACGTGATTCACTTGATGTATGTTTTGGTGATCAACTTGCGGGTTCCTCCCATGAACCTATGCATAGGGGTTGGCACACGTTTTCGTCGTGATTCTCCGGTAGAAACTTTGGGGCACTCTTTGAGGTTCTATGTGTTGGTTGAATAGATGAATCTGAAATTGTGTGATGCATATCGTATAATCATACCCGCAGATACTTGAGGTGACATCGGAGTATCTAGGTGACATTAGGGTTTTGGTTGATTTGTGTCTTAAGGTGTTATTCTAGTACGAACTCTAGGTCTGTTTGTGACACTTATAGGAATAGCCCAATGGATTGATTGGAAGGAATAACTTTGAGGTGGTTTCGTACCCTACCATAATATCTTCGTTCGTTCTCCGCTATTAGCGACTTTGGAGTGAATCTTTGTTACATGTTGAGGGATAGTTATGTGATCCAATTGTGTTATCATTGTTGAGGGAACTTACACTAGCGAAAGTATGAACCTTAGGCCTTGTTTCCTATCATTGCAATAATGTTTACGCTCACTTTTATCATTCGTTACCTTGCTGTTTTTATATTTTCAGATTACAAATACCTTTATCTACTATCCATATACCACTTGTATCACCCTCTCTTCGCCGAACTAGTGCACCTATACAATTTACCATTGTATTGGGTGTGTTGGGGACACAAGAGACTCTTTGTTATTTGGTTGCAGGGTTGTTTGAGAGAGACCATCTTCATCCTACGCCTCCTACGGATTGATAAACCTTAGGTCATCCACTTGAGGGAAATTTGCTACTGTCCTACAAACCTCTGCACTTGGAGGCCCAACAACGTCTACAAGAAGAAGGTTGTGTATTAGACATCAGGTGTCCGGACTCTTTTTGGTCTGGGTGGCCGGAGGCACCAGAGAATGGGCAATGGCCTCGGTCACGTCTGGGTGCCTCGAGTTGAGAATGTTCTCTCTCGATGGTTCAGGTACCCGGGGTCTTGGACCTCCGAGTGACCGCCCCATGCATGCTTGGCAATTGTTCTGTCCAAGTGCCCCGTGACTTTGTCCCCCAGGTGCTTGGGGCAGGCCGCCGCCCTCTGAATGGTCCGGGTGCCTAGAGTTGTGAAGGAAATATGCCCTAGAGGCAATAATAAAGTTATCATTTATTTCCTTATATCATGATAAATGTTTATTATTCATGCTAGAATTGTATTAACTGGAAACATAATACTTGTGTGAATACATAAACAAACAAAGTGTCACTAGTATGCCTCTACTTAACTAGCTCGTTGATCAAAGATGGTTATGTTTCCTAGCCATTGACATGAGTTGTCATTTGATTAATGGGATCACATCATTAGGAGAATGATGTGATTGACTTGACCCATTCCGTTAGCTTAGCACACGATCGTTTAGTATTTTGATATTGCTTTCTTCATGACTTATACATGTTCCTATGACTATGAGATTATGCAACTCCCATTTACCGGAGGAACACTTTGTGTGCTACCAAACATCACAACGTAACTGGATGATTATAAAGGTGCTCTATAGGTGTCTCCGAAGGTACTTGTTGGGTTGGCGTATTTCAAGATTAGGATTTGTCACTCCGATTGTCGGAGAGGTATCTCTGGGCCCACTCGGTAATGCACATCACTATAAGCCTTGCAAGCATTGCAACTAATGAGTTAGTTGCGGGATGATGTATTACAAAATGAGTAAAGAGACTTTCCGGTAACGAGAATAAACTAGGTATTAAGATACCGACGATCGAATCTCAGGCAAGTAACATACCGATGACAAAGGAACAACGTATGTTGTTATGCGGTCTGGCCGATAAAGATCTTCGTAGAATATGTAGGATCCAATATGAGCATCCAGGTTCCACTATTGGTTATTGATAACCCACAAGTATAGGGGATCGCAACAGTTTTCGAGGGTAAAGTATTCAACCCAAATTTATTGATTCGACGCAAGGGGAGCCAAAGAATACTCTCAAGTATTAGCAGTTGAGTTGTCAATTCAACCACACCTTGAAACTTAATATCTGCAGCAAAGTATTTAGTAGCAAAGTAATATGATAGTAGTGGTAACAGTAGCAAAAGGTAATAGTAGTAAACGTGATGTTTTTGCTATTTTGTAGTGATGATAGCAATAGCAATGGGAAAGTAAATAAGCGAAGAACAATATATAGAAAGCTCGTAGGCAATGGATCGGTGATGGAGAATTATGCCAGATGCGGTTCATCATGTAACAACCATAACCTAGGGTGACACAGAACTAGCTCCAGTTCATCAATGTAATGTAGGCATGTATTCCGAATATAGTGATACGTGCTTATGGAAAAGAACTTGCATGACATCTTTTGTCCTACCCTCCCGTGGCAGCGGGGTCCTTACGGAAACTAAGGGATATTAAGGCCTCCTTTTAATAGAGTACCAGAACAAAGCATTAAGACATAGTGAATACATGAACTCCTCAAACTACGGTCATCACCGGTAAGTATCCCGATTATTGTCACTTCGGGGTTAACGGATCATAACACATAATAGGTGACTATAGACTTGCAAGATAGGATCAAGAACACTCATATATTGATGAAAACATAATAGGTTCAGATCTGAAATCATGGCACTCGGGCCCTAGTGACAAGCATTAAGCATAGCAAAGTCATAGCAACATCAATCTTAGAACATAATGGATACTAGGGATCAAACCCTAACAAAACTAACTCGATTACATGATAGATCCCATCCAACCCATCACCATCCAGCAAGCCTACGATGGAATTAGTCACGCACGGCAGTGAGCATCATGAAATTGGTGAGGGAGGATGGTTGATGATGATGATGGCCACAGATTCCCCTCTCTGGAGCCCCGAACGGACTCCAGATCAGCCCTCCCGAGAGGTTTTAGGGCTTGGCGGCGGCACTATATCGTAAAACGCGATGAATTCTTCTTGTAACATCCCAAAATTCTAAATTTTGGAATGTTATACTAAATAGATAGATTTGATTGATTGTTTGATTGATTGTGTGAAAGTGAGTGAATTCGAAACTTTTTGAAAGTTAAATGAGAAGGAATAAAAGGACTTTCCCAAACTTTCATATTTGCTTTCTGATCTCCATGAATTCAAATTCTTTCAAATACAAAACCCTTGAGCGAAGATGATATGACTTCTTCCATTTAAATTAAATGAAAGGGTATTTGAAAATAATTGAATTTCATTTGGAAATATTTCAATTCATAAACTTCATGCAACTCAATGATTTTCACGAGAGAAGATAAAATGACTTCTTCAAATTATATGAAATATGAGTTGGGGATTTCGTTATTTTCATATTTGAGTTTTCTCAAATTTTGCGAATAGGATCATTTGATTTTAATTATTTTATCATCAATTATTTGTATTACAAAAATATGAGAGAGGGAATAAAATGACTTTCCCAAAATAAAGAAATATTGATGATTTAATAATAAAATCAAATAAGATTTTATTTCGGAGTTTTTCGGTATTTTATTTGAATTTAGGAAAAATGTGCGTTTTTCAAAATTGCATCTAGGCCCCAAATAAATGTTCACCTTGTGCGGCTTGATTTTAGAAGCCCGGGAAAATTTATTTCAGCATTTTTGGAGTCCGTTTACTATTTCTTTTATTTGTTTCTCTGTGCAGAATAATTTAAAAAAAACGCGAACCGACTTTGGGCCGTACCCGAGCGGGACTCCGCCCGGGGCAGCCTTTAAATAGCCGCCGCCCGAGCCGCCCCAGCCCACCAGAGCCGCCGCCAACCCTAGCCGCGCCTCAATCCGCGCGCCCACCGCCGCCGCCGGAGCCGCCGCCGCCGACCCGCCTCCCGAGGTAAAGAAAAGGGGAAAAAGTCGTGTTTTTTTTAGTTTCGGTTTTTTAAATAGATCGGTTTTTCCGGTTTATTTATTTAGCGAGCGTTCGTCCGTTCGTTCGTTCTAGCGAACGTTCGTCGTTTTTCTTTTTCTCGGATTAAATCCGCGATTTTTTTGATCGTGATTCCTGATCCGATTTTCGTTTTAGTATAACTTTTCGCTCGTTTATCGGAATCAGGCGATTCAAGTGCCTACAGTTTCGTCTCGAAACCCTCTATCTATTTAACCAACTTAAACAAGTTTTTGCCATTGTAAAAATTGCCCTAGATCCAGAATAGTAAACGAAGCTTGTTTCTTTTGCCGTTTGAGTTTCGTTGCTTCGTTTGAGTTGATTCTTTTTGCAAATTGAAGCTCTTGACCTAAACTTTCTGCTAAGGCCAAATTCATATAATTTTGATACTGTTAGAAATTGATTTATGTTGCAAGGGTTATTTGCTTGGTTTTGATGTTTTCCGAATTGTCTTCTTCGATCTTTCTAATACTTTGAGTGATTGCTTATGTGTGGTTACTATTGCTTGCTTACGATAGATTGATCGGAGTGTGACGAGTAGATCTATCAAGAGTTTTGAGTGTGAATCATCTTCATCAACATTGCAGGCAAGTTCACACTTTGATCATATCCCCTTTCATACCCAGTTTTTATGCATTAGCTTCACCCTCAAACATTGCATGAGTAGGATTGATAACATGTGGGTATTGGGAAGTAGTTGATGAGGTAGGAACCTATTGGCCTGCATTCAAACCTTGGGAGTTACTATTACATTATGCTTATATTGCCATGCTATGCTCGTAGATGTGGATTGCGTTTTGAGAGTATTCATGACAGATGTGAGATTGTTAATTAATGGTTTACTTAAGGTGGCAACTTAAACACACATCTGGGTGGATTGAGGCACCTGGTTATTCCAAGATTGCCTGTCTAGGCACCTGGGTAGACCAGGATTGCATGTTTTTTATGGACCGCCACCCAGGCTCAAAGGGATCATGAGATTTTTCATACTAGAAACTTCCGTGTGCAGCCACAAGCTATTATGGGCTCTAGCATAGTTGATTAAGTCGTGCGAACTCTTACAGGGTAGACTAGCAGATGTAGGGGAAAGTAGGTGTAACGGTCTATCCATCGTAAGGTGCTAGCGCTTCTGAAAGACTATGTCTCGGTCATCCGTTTCTCAAACACCATGTAGTGCGAGAAAGCAAACGGAGGCGATCGAGTCTTGTGGGGAAAAGTGTGCAAACCTCTGCAGAGTGTACAAACTAATCATGATTAGCCGTGTCCCCGGTTATGGACAACTTGAGTATCTAGTACTTGGATTATCATGTGAATCTCATCATGTTACTTTAAATTAATTTTGTTGGGTTTAATGATGTTACTTAATTGGGATTGAGAATGCTGTCAACCATTCTCAATGTTTAACAACCACCATGATAGTTAAATAAAATTTATTCTTTTGCAGTAGGGAAAAATTGGCTTTTCGCAAAAACCTTATAACCATAGAGCTTTTCCACCAGCCAAATATGCATGTAGTGATAGCCTTTGTTCATCATTCTCTATGGTGTGAATTTGCCAGTACATTCAATGTACTGACCCTCTATGGCTGCAATGTCTTATGTTGCAGGATATCTTACGACGAGTAAGTGATACGTTAGGGTTACGATTTCTACACTCAACTTTGCCGTTGGTGTTGATGGGAATCCACAACCTTGTTACTTCTGCTATTTTGGATTGAGGTAATAGTATTTACGTTACTTTTTACATGTGATTTACCTCTGTTATAAATCCTCGAGTACTGTGTGTGTCAGCATACCGATCCAGAGATGACACTTAAGCACAGAGACTTGATCCATTCGGGTCGGGTAGCTACAAGATGGTATCAGAGCACATGTTGACTGTAGGACGTGACCCTAGAAACTGGCAAGCCCATTGCAAAGATTTTTCTCTACAACTTTCCCTTTCAAAAAAATCTTTTACATCTCTTCTCTTCTGAGCTTATTCAAAAAAAATTCCCTTTAGTGAGACCATACCCCTTCCCCTTTTGACCACACGAAGATTCGACTGATGAGACCACTCCAAGAAGTACAAGATATTGGACTAAGACCGCTTCGGAATGAAGAGGATTTTACTGTGCATCTGAATAATGGAAACTACAGTGGTTGAAGACTCCAAAGACTAGGAGAATTTGAAGGCTCTGAAGAATTCCCAGATTTGTATGACCTAGGAAGGCTACCCTTATGGAACTTGGCAGCCTAAGGAAGCTGTCAATACCCGAGATCAAGGTGTATCAGAGAAAGAATGAAACAAGGAGCATGAGAACTCGAAGTTTTGTCAAAGAAACCCCTAAGGCAGGAGATATCAACTATGGAATGATAGCTCATGGGAATGACAAGAGAAGAAACAGGGTCATCCGTGATGTCATCGCCCACTTATGCTATTGTCACCATGCTGTGTTAAGCATGCATATGCATGGAAGGATTGGATGGTAGAAGGCTGATGGAGCATCTATCAACAAAGGATGCAGTTTTAACCTTAGCTGGTGTATCGCCAGGATCTGTAGTGTTACATCAAGAAGTTAAGATGGACCTGCAGCAAGCAGTATTTGACAAGGAAGTATTTCATGAGGAACTCGGGACCTTGAAGATGAGAGTAGCCCATCTGGAGGAGCAAAACCTCGAGAAACCGGAGATTCGTCAGGAACTAGACCATGGTTCATGCCAAGGATGTTGAAACCTAGAAGTTTGAAATGCAGCTACGGAATATTAAAGGATGTCACGAGAGATTTCACGTCAACAGAGATGATTTTGCAAAAAGAACTTGAGAAGACAAGCATGACCGGAAGAAGCCATTGGAGGCATGAACAAGACTTGAAGAGTTATACGGCCTTGAAGATGTATTGACCTTTAGAAGACCAAACCCCTATTATATACCTACGTTAGATGCGATGTTTGTGAGCTGTCATTTGTTTGATGTTTTTCCCGACGGCCACAAATAAAATCTGTCTTTTCAAAATTTTTGTTTGTATTGTGTGTATCCCTCTCCCTCTCTCTTATCTCACCCCAAACCCATGGACCCAATAGAGGATGAATGAAGATGAGCTTATATTTTCTAGACCGATGAGTCAATTGGAGACGGACCAACGGATTCAGAAAATGGAGGATCACATGAAGAATAACCCTATAGTCGGAAAGGATATGACCCAGCATGCTCTTCAGTGCTTTGAAAAAGGTGCTGCTACTTGGTGGAGAATGTACCAAACCATCAATGGATGGCAAGGAGTAACCACTTGGAAAGAATTTAAGTTGACTCTACAAAGATCTCAGCTTGTGTCCCAGAAGTTGAAGCCTTATGGAAAGGATATGAAGAAACCTTGTGCATGCAAGATTTGTGGAGAAATAGGACACAACCATAAAGAACACAAGGATGAATGCCCAAATTGTGAAGGAAGTCACCCAGTTGAAGAATGCCCAACTAGGCAGATTACTTGTTTCTTGTGTAAAGGGACTACCCACTATCCTGCTCAGTGTCACATTTACCCCATGGTACAACGAACCATCCAGCAGAAGAAAGAAGTAATGAAAGGAGCCCTCATGGAAATTTTAGAAGAAGTTGTGATGAAGGAAGAGATGGAGGACACGCCTAAAGAAGACCCGAGTAAACCCTGCACTAAATCTTGCTATTCATGTGGAGAAGAAGGACACATCTCCCAGAATTGTATGAATGGGGATTGAGTAGAATTCTCGACAGAGGAAGTAGAGTATGACCCACAGGAAATAGAAGCCCTGATTGGAATGGAAAAGTCCAGAAAGAGAAGCAGAGTGGATTCTAGGAAGGATCTTAGTAATATCACATGTTATAGGTGCAAGGAGTCAGGGCACTACCTCAACAATTGCCCAAAAGGAAACCTCGATACTTGTCAGAAGTAATATGTTTTAGTTGTAACGGAGTAGGGAACTTTGCCAGAGAATGCCCCAAGGAGAAGGAAACTTGTGCTAGATAGTTGAGTTTGCAACAAAAGAAATGGAGTAGTAGAAGTGAGAACAATTTTCTTTTATATTGAGGTGTTGAGTTGAGACATGTAATGGAAAAGCGAGAGATTGTAATCACTTGAGAATGAATAAAGTTAGCATCATTGGTACTGATATGGATTTTATGAGTTGTTACTCTATGAAGAAGAATTTTGGCCATTCTGAGGATATGAGAAATATGGTCTAGGGAAGATTTGTGCATTTTAAGGGTGGTAGTACCCTGTAAGAACCCTTGACCCCTGGAAAAGATAAGGATACTCCACTGAGTGGATTTCGGAAAAAATGAATACGAGTTTTGCCTCGATATGTGTGATACCCCAAGACTATGTTGGATGAAGTTGGAGACCGTCAGTTGTTTGGACCAAATGTGATCAAGGAGTCAGAAGAGAATGTTAAGTCGATTCGAGATAGACTGAAGGTAGCTCAGTCCAGGCAGAAGAGTTATGCAGACTTAAAAACGCAAGGAGGTAGTCTATGAAATTGGAGACAGAGCATGTCTTCGTGTGTTCCCTCTGCGAGGAATTAAACGATTTGGAGTTAGGGGAAAATAACCCCCGAGATTTGTAGGACCATACCGAGTTTTGGAGCGTATGGGAGAAGTGGCCAACAAGTTGAAGTCACCCGAAGGACTGTCAGGAGTTCTTGATGTGTTTCACGTTTCCCAGTTGAAGAAGTGTCATGCAGAGATGGCCAATATTCCCCTGTAAGAACGCTTGATCCTGGAAAGGATAATGATGTTCCATGAAGTGGAATATGGACTCCATAAGTATAAGTTTTTATCTCGGTATGTGGGATATCCCATGAGGATGAAGAGATGAATTACTATTGGATATAAAGGAGGTATGATGGATCAAAGGAAATTCCATAATGAGTCTGAGTAATCATGTCCTAGTTCGGTGCCAACAGAAGGAAGGAAGATAGTACAACTGGATGGATTTTTGCATACTAGGAAGCTGGAAGTTGGATGTTGGATTAGAGATCCGTTGCCCCGATGATGAGTTCAAGGTTTGCAAGTGATGAGATGGGCCATAACCCACAGGCCCCAGGACCTGCCAAGAAGCAAGCACATTCTTGATGAAGGAAAAACCCTGGAAGAAGTTATGATTTTATCGACAGACGATCTTATAGGAGTTATGCAAAACCTGAGGGTTGGGAAGGAACGATAGATGTTTGTTTGGCTTGCAGAATCTATGGATATATCCGAACTTGGTTCGTCGACAAGAGAAATTCTGCAATGCTTGTGAGGATGGCCGAGTGTTAGAATGCGAGATTCGCTAAACCATATACATGGTAATGATTTGGGTGCGGGATGGATTGATCACCATACTGACTTACTCTTATTATTCGCTTTGTTATATGGGATGGTAAATCTGAGTGACTTACCTATAGTAGAGAGACGACGATATTAAACCTTGTTTGAACCTTAGAATGGTATAGGTATTGTTCCCTTGTACAAGGCAACTTTGCCAACCGTAGGTTATACGGTGAGGACCAACCAGACCCATTTCCTGCAGGAGAAACCATAAATGGTTGACCACCATGAGATATCGATAGTTGTTTAGTTTTGGCGCCAGACCCGCCAGCTAAGAAGACCCAGTCACAGAAGAACCTTACCAAGATGAAAGACAGAAGAATTGAGGAAAAGGTTATGCCACTACCGGAAGAGCCCACGGAAGGAATTATCCTGAAGATCTGAGAAGACCGAGACTGTCAAGAATAAGGATGGAGTATATGAGTTTTGATGGAACAGTAACCATGCTTCTAAGGGTGGTAGCACCCCAGACCCCCTGTGATGATTGATGGATTTTGAGAAGACCCCGAACCTAACCTATTTCTTTCTAGCCTCTCCGAATCTCGAGGACGAGATTCCTTTTAAGGGTGGTAGGTTTGTAACATCCCAAAATTCTAAATTTTGGAATGTTATACTAAATCGATAGATTTGATTGATTGTTTGATTGATTGTGTGAAATTGAGTGAATTCGAAACTTTTTGAAAGTTAAATGAGAGGGAATAAAAGGACTTTCCCAAACTTTCATATTTGCTTTCTGATCTCCATGAATTCAAATTATTTCAAATACAAAACCCTTGAGCAAAGATGATATGACTTCTTCCATTTAAATTAAATGAAAGGGTATTTGAAAATAATTGAATTTCATTTGGAAATATTTCAATTCATAAACTTCATGCAACTCAATGATTTTCATGAGAGAAGATAAAATGACTTCTTCAAACTATATGAAATATGAGTTGGGGATTTCGTTATTTTCATATTTGAGTTTTCTCAAATTTTGCGAATAGGATCATTTGATTTTAATTATTTTATCATCAATTATTTCTATTACAAAACTATGAGAGAGGGAATAAAATGACTTTCCCAAAATAAAGAAATATTGATGATTTAATAATAAAATCAAATAAGATTTTATTTCGGAGTTTTTCGGTATTTTATTTGAATTTAGGAAAAATGTGCGTTTTTTAAAATTGTATTTAGGCCCCAAATAAATGTTCACCTTGTGCGGCTTGATTTTAGAAGCCCGGGAAAATTTATGTCAGGATTTTTGGAGTCCATTTAGTATTTATTTTATTTGTTTTTCTGCGCGGAATAATTTAAAAAAACGCGAACCGACTTTGGGCCGTACCCGAGCGGGACTCCGCCCGGGGGCAGCCTTTAAATAGCCGCCGCTCGAGCCGCCCCAGCCCACCAGAGCCGCCGCCAACCCTAGCCACGCCTTGATCCGCGCGTCCGCCGCCGCCGCCGGAGCCGCCGCCGACCCGCCTCCCGAGGTAGAAAAAAGGGGGAAAAGTCACGGTTTTATTTTTTTAGTTTCCATTTTTTTAAAGAGATCGGTTTTTCCGGTTTATTTATTTAGCGAGCGTTCGTCCGTTCGTTCGTTCTAGCGAACGTTCGTCGTGTTTCTTTTTCTCGGATTAAATCCGCGATTTTTCTGATCGCGATTCCTGATTCGATTTTCGTTTTAATATAACTTTCCGCTCGTTTATCGGAATCACGCGATTCAAGCGCCTAGAGTTTCGTCTCGAAACCCTCTATCCGTTTAACCAACTTAAACAAGTTTTTGCCACTGTAAAAATTGCCCTAGATCCAGAATAGTAAACGAAGCTTGTTTCTTTTGCCGTTTGACTTTTGTTGCTTCGTTTGAGTTGATTCTTTTTGCAAATCGAAGCTCTTGACCTAAACTTTCTGCTAAGGCCAAATTCATATAACTTTGGTACTGTTAGAAATTGTTTTATGTTGCAAGAGTTATTTGCTTGGTTTTGATGTTTTCCGAATTGTCTTCTTCGATCTTTCTGATACTTTGAGTGATTGCTTATGTGTGGTTACTATTGCTTGCTTACGATAGATTGATCGGAGTGTGACAAGTAGATCTATCAAGAGTTTTGAGTGTGAATCATCTTCATCAACATTGCAGGCAAGTTCACACTTTGATCATATCCCCTTTCATACCCAGTTTTTATGCATTAGCTTCACCCTCAAACATTGGATGAGTAGGATTGATAACATGTGGGTATTGGGAAGTAGTTGATGAGGTAGGAACCTATTGGCCTACATTCAAACCTTGGGAGTTACTATTACATTATGCTTATATTGCCATGCTATGCTCATAGACGTGGATTGGGTTTTGAGAGTATTCATGACAGATGTGAGATTGTTAATTAATGGTTTACTTAAGGTGGCAACTTAAACACACATCTGGGTGGACTGAGGCACCTGGTTATTCTAGGATTGCCTGTCTAGGCACCTGGGTAGACCACGATTGCATGTTTTTTTATGGACCGCCACCCAGGCTCAAAGGGATCATGAGATTTTTCATACTAGAAACTTCCGTGTGCAGCCACAAGCTATTATGGGCTCTAGCATAGTTGATTAAGTCGTGCGAACTCTTACAGGGTAGACTAGCAGATGTAGGGGAAAGTAGGTGTAACGGTCTATCCATCGTAAGGTGCTAGCGCTTCTGAAAGACTATGTCTCGGTCATCCGTTTCTCAAACACCATGTAGTGCGAGAAAGCAAACGGAGGCGATCGAGTCTTGTGGGGAAAAGTGTGCAAACCTCTGCAGAGTGTACAAACTAATCATGATTAGCCGTGTCCCCGGTTATGGACAACTTGAGTATCTAGTACTTGGATTATCATGTGAATCTCATCATGTTACTTTAAATTAATTTTGTTGGGTTTAATGATGTTACTTAATTGGGATTGAGAATGCTGTCAACCATTCTCAATGTTTAACAACCACCATGATAGTTAAATAAAATTTATTCTTTTGCAGTAGGGAAAAATTGGCTTTTCGCAAAAACCTTATAACCATAGAGCTTTTCCACCAGCCAAATATGCATGTAGTGATAGCCTTTGTTCATCATTCTCTATGGTGTGAATTTTGCCAGTACATTCAATGTATTGACCCTCTGTGGCTGCAACATCTCATGTTGCAGGATATCTTACGACGAGTAAGTGATACGTTAGGGTTACGATTTCTACACTCAACTTTGCCGTTGGTGTTGATGGGAATCCACAACCTTGTTACTTCCGCTATTTTGGATTGAGGTAATAGTATTTACGTTACTTTTTACATGTGATTTACCTCTGTTATAAATCCTCGAGCATTGCGTGTGTCAGCATACCGACCCAGGGATGACACTTAAGCACAGAGACTTGATCCATTCGGGTCGGGTCGCTACACTTCTCTCTGGTTTTTTCTCCCCGAAACACAATATATAGAGTTGGAGTTGGAGTCGGAGGAGCTCCAGGGGGCCCATGAGGTAGGGGGCGCGCCCCCCACCCTAGTGGACAGGTGGGCGGTCCCCTGGCCTTCATCTTTTGTAGGTATTTTTTATATTTTCCAAAAAGTTGCTCCGTGAAGTTTCGGGTCATTCCGAGAACGTTTGTTTCTGCACATAAATAACACCATGGTAATTCTGCTGAAAACAGCATCAGTCCGGGTTAGTTCCATTCAAATCATGCAAGTTAGAGTCCAAAACAAGGGCAAAAGTGTTTGGAAAAGTAGATACGATGGAGACGTATCAACTCCCCCAAGCTTAAACCTTTGCTTGTCCTCAAGCAATTCAGTTGACAAACTGAAAGTGATAAAGAAAAACGTTTACAAACTCTGTTTGCTCTTGTTGTTGTAAATATGTAAAGCCAGCATTCAAGTTTTCAACAAAGATTATAACTAACCACATTTGCAATAATGCTTAGGTCTCAAGTTTACTCATATCAATAGCATAATCAACTAGCGAGCAATAATAATAAATCTCGGATGACAACACTTTCTCAAAACAATCATAATATGATATAACAAGATGGTATCTCGCTAGCCCTTTCTGAGACCGCAAAACATAAATGCAGAGCACCTTTAAAGACCAAGGACTGACTAGACATTGTAATTAATGGTAAAAGAGATCCAGTCAAGTCATACTCAATGTAAACTAACTATAAGGAATGCAAATGACAGCGGTGCTCTCCAACTGGTGCTTTTTAATAAGAGGATGATGACTCAGCATAAAAGTAAATATATATGCCCTTCACAGAGGGAAGCGGGGATTTGTAGAGGTGCCAAAGCTCGGTTTTGAAATAGAGATGAATAATATTTTGAGCGGTATACTTTCATTGTCCACATAACAACCAAGAGATGGCAATATCTTCCATGCTACACACATTATAGGCGGTTCCCAAACAGAATGGTAAAGTTTATACTCCCCCTTCCACCAACAACCATCAATCCATGGCTTGCTCGAAACAACGAGTGCCTCCAACTAACAAGAGTCCCAGGGGGAGTTTTGTTTGCAATTATTTTGATTTAGTTTGCATAAAGCATGGGACTGGGCATCCCGATGACCAGCCATTTATCTCACGAGTGAGGAGCGGAGTCCACTCCTCTTGAGAATAACCCGCCTAACATGGAAGATACGGACAACCCTAGTTGATACATGAGCTATTCGAGCATACAAAACAGGATATTTATTTGAAGGTTTAGAGTTTGGCACATACAAATTTACTTGGAGTGGCAGGTAGATACCGTATATGGGTAGGTATAGTGGACTCATGTGGAATAACTTTGGGGTTTAAGGGATTGGATGCACAAGTAGTATTCCCGCTTAGTACAGGTGAAGGCTAGCAAAAGACTGGGAAACGACCAGTTAGAGAGAGACAACAGTCATGAACATGCATTAAAATTAATCAACACCGAATGCGAGCATGAGTAGGATATAATCCACCATGAACATAAATATCGTGAAGGCTATGTTGATTTTGTTTCAACTACATGCGTGAACATGCGCCAAGTCAAGTCACTTAAATCATTCAGAGGAGGATACCACCCTATCATACTACATCACAACCATTTTAATAGCATGTTGGCACGCAAGGTAAACCATTATAACTCATAGCTAATCAAGATGGCACAAGAAACTATGATCTCTAGTTGTCTTTGCAAACATGTTTATTTATAATAGGCTGAATCAGGAACGATGAACTAATCATATTTACAAAAACAAAAGAGGTCTAGTTCATACCAGCCTTTCTTATCTCAGTCAGTCCATCATATATCGTCATAATTGCCTTTCACTTGCACGACCGAACGATGTGAATAATAATAATAGTGCGCGTGCATTGGACTAAGCTGGAATCTGCAAGCATTCAATAAACAGGAGAAGACAAGGAAATATGGGCTCTTTTTGTCGGATCAACAATAATGCATATAAGAGCCACTTCAACAATTTAATTATGGTCTTCTCCTATCGACCCCCAAAGAAAAGAAAAGAAATAAAACTATTTACACGGGAAAGCTCCCAGCAAGCAAAAGAAGAACAGGAAATCTTTTTGGGTTTTCTTTTTAATTACTACTACTAGCATGGAAAGTAAACTAATTAAAAGCTACAACTAATTTTTGTTGGTTTCTCTTAAGGTTTATTAAACACACAAGAAGAAAGCATAAAAAGGAAATAAACTAGCATGGATGATACAAATGAAAAAGTATGAGCACCGACATCTAGCAATGAGTGTGTGAACATGAATATAATGTCGGTGGGAAATACGTACTCCCCCAAGCTTAGGCTTTTGGCCTAAGTTGGTCTATGGCCATGGCTGGCCTGGCGGATATCCATAATAATAGTTGGGGTCATACTAAGATGCAGCAACTATTGCCTCCTGAGCTGCAGCGTGGCGACGAGCGGCCTTCACTCTCCTCTCATACTCATCTGCCTCCTCTCTGGTAATAACATATCTTCCTTTTACCTGATGATCAAAGAAGGCAGGAGCAGGGAGAGTAATATGGACAGCACGACGTTTGTCAAAGATTAGCCGATACTGGAGAGGTGATTCATTCCTCTCGACAAACTGGTGGTGAACCATAGCATTAAAGTCTAGGTAAGCAGGGGGTAATTCAATATCATCTTCGCGTATGGCTACACCAAGAAAATTAGCTATGCGGGTTGCATAAATTCCTCCAAAGAAATCTCCATTAAATCTATTAAGATGCAACCTACGTGCAACAATGGCTCCCAAATTATAAGATTGATCTCCTAACACAGCACTCCTAAGAATACTGAGGTCAGGGACATACATGTGACATGCCTAATTTTTACCATTAATGCATCTACCTATGAAGAGAGCAAAATAATGTATAGCAGGAAAGTGAATGCTCCCTATGGTGGCTTGTGTTATATCTCTAGATTCTCCCATAGTTATGCTAGCAAGAAAATCTCTAAATTCAGATTTGTGAGGATCCCTTATACTACCCCATTGTGGAAGTTTGCAAGCGGTGGTAAAATCTTCTAAGTCCATAGTATAATAATTTTCATAAAGATGAAACAGGACAGTTGGAGAATTACGTGAAGATGAAAATTCAAACCCCCTCACAAAGGTACTAGTGACATTGTGATACTGGCTGCACTTCTCTTCCTCGAATCTCACAAGATCGGCTTTATGCAAATATGCATTGAATTCTTCCTTAATCCCCACTCGATCCATAAAGTTTTCAGAAGGCCACTCACAAGGACGCACTGGAGCGTCTCTTGGTGGCTCTTCATCAGCATCGCGCATTGCAAGGCTAGGTCCTTGCTTCCTTGAGGAACCACCTTGGAACATTTTCCTAAGCATTTTTCTTCCTCTGAAAAATTGTGAAATTTTTAGTAACTTCAAAATAAAAGTAAATCGAACTCAATAATATTGATAGCAACTACTCCTACAAGTGCCTAGGGCCTATATCATGCATCAAAACTACATTTGACCATATAAATTTGACATGCAAGCTCAAGAACAGGGTCACCTAAGCAGCAAAAATTTGCAATGAATAAAGCGCTAGAAAAAAAATAATTGGACCAATGGAGGAGTCACATACCAAGGAACAATCTCCCCAAGCAGTTTTGTGAGAGGTGCTTTGAGCAAGGAGATCGAAAATGGCAGCAAAACGAGCTTAGACTCGGGTTTGAGCTGGTTATTCGTGTTTGGGGGAGGAAGGAGTGTGTGGGTGAAAGGATAAGTGGAGGAGGGCCACCGTGGGCCCAAGAAGCAGGGGGCGCGCCCAGGGGGTAGGGCGTGCCCTCCACCCTCGTGGCCAGGTGGATGACCCCCCCCCCCTGTTGTGTTCTCAGTGCCAAATATTCTCAAATATTCTAGAAAAAATCATATTTAAATTTCAGGGCATTTGGAGAACTTTTATTTTCGGGGTATTTTTATATTGCACGGATAATCAGATAACAGACAGAAAAATACTATTTTTATTTTATTTAATATAAATAACAGAAAGTAAAAGGAGGGTACAGAAGGTTGTGCCTTCTAGTTTCATCCATCTCATGCTCATCAAAAGGAATCCACTAACAAGGTTGATCAAGTCTTGTTAACGAACTCATTCCGAATAACATGGAACTGGAGAAATTTCGAATAACACTATGTTACCTCAACGGGGATATGCACATCCCCAATAATAAGAATATCATATTTCTTCTTGACAGTAGGAAGAGGAAATTCAAAACCTCCAAATATAATCGATGGAATTTTTCCAATAGAGTTGATACTATGAACTTGAGGTTGTTTCCTCGAAAAGTGTACTGTATGTTCATTACCATTAACATGAAAAGTGACATTGCCTTTAGTGCAATCAATAACAGCCCCTACAGTATTCAAAAAGGGTCTTCCAAGAATAATAGACATACTATCGTCCTCGGGAATATCAAGAATAACAAAGTCCATTAAAATAGTAACGTTTGCAACTACAACAGGCACATCCTCACAAATACCGACAGGTATAGCAGTTGATTTATTAGCCATTTGCAAAGATATTTCAGTAGGTGAGGGAGTCCTGGATTAGTGGGTGTCCGGATAGCCGGACTATACCTTCGGCCGGACTCCTGGACTATGAAGATACAAGATTGAAGACTTCGTCCCGTGTCCGGAAGGGACTTTCCTTGGCGTGGAAGGCAAGCTTGGCGATACGGATATGTAGATTTCCTACCATTGTAACCGACTCTGTGTAACCCTAGCCCTCTCCGGTGTCTATATAAACCGGAGGGTTTTAGTCCGTAGGAACAACAATCATACCATAGGCTAGCTTCTAGGGTTTAGCCTCCTTGATCTCGTGGTAGATCTACTCTTGTACTACCCATATCATCAATATTAATCAAGCAGGACGTAGGGTTTTACCTCCATCAAGAGGGCCCGAACCTGGGTAAAACATTGTGTCCCCTGCCTCCTGTTACCATCTGCCTAGACGCACAGTTCGGGACCCCCTACCCGAGATCCGCCGGTTTTGACACCGACATTGGTGCTTTCATTGAGAGTTCCTCTGTGTCGTTGCCATCAGGAAGGATGCCTCATCCCGTCTTTAAAGACGGCACCGTTGCTAAGGGAGCTTTGGCTGTCGGCCAGACTCTCAGGCTAGGTGG
Organism: Triticum aestivum; assembly: GCF_018294505.1. NCBI lineage: Eukaryota > Viridiplantae > Streptophyta > Magnoliopsida > Poales > Poaceae > Triticum > Triticum aestivum. Next base: position 504,156,953 of record NC_057806.1, on the reverse strand, counting down.
TTTCCTTATGACCGCCCGTTCGGCTGCTGCGCCGACGATGACCTCTCGGGTCATCGAAAGCAATCTTCACGTCAGCTCGGAATTCGCCGAGCAGCTAGATCCAATGGAGCTCTCTTCCCTAAACAAGCTCTTGGATCGCTTCGCCGCCCTGGGAGTCGCTACGGATTACGACCAGATTGGGCCTAAACCCGATCTGAGAGAGATTAACTATCCCCAGGTCACCCATCACGTTGCCATGGTAGAGGGACAGTGAGGCGACCCTTCATCTATCTTAAGGACTAGCTATGTCTGGATTCCCGATCCCTCCAAGTCGGATACCCGCGGAGGGGAGGACATCACTCAAGACCTGAACTTAAAGTTAGGCGACGGGCTAGATTCATTGGACAGCATCCAAGAATCCAAACTTCCGAGTTCAGAAACTCCTTGGCCCCTAGGTCTCAGATTGGGTGAAGTTTCGGATTTGATTCCACCCACCCACCCGTACATAAGCGATCTATCCCAAATTAGGCAAGAGCTCGAAGAAATAGTACATCATTACTGGGCCAGATTCCTCCTGGTTATGAACAGGATAAAGGACTGCCGCGAGGAAGACGCAATTTCATTCTTCTGCAATAATTGACGGACAAGGGAATCCTCAATGCCATAAGTCGTCGTGATATTACACGCTTCCCTGACTTGGCATCCATAGTATGAAAATACTGTGCGATGGAAAGCGCCTGGAAAACCAAAATAAAATTTTGGGACAATCCGGCCTTGAATACAAACCCAGTCCTAAATAAAAGGGTGCATCATCGCCAGACACCCGGGTTCAATACCAAAAACCAAAAGCCCTCTACAGGGCACGGAACCATGCTGGAAGGATGGCCTAATGGACCCTGTTAAATCCACAGTGCAGAGGGCGCCACACCAACTCATAGCCTTAGAGCATGTTGGATACTCCGGTAGGTGGAAAAAATTGGCGAAGATCTTCTAATTCCAGAAGCCACATAAAGCCACCCCAGAGACACCAGTACGGTATTAACAGTCTTCGAGACTTTTGCATCAAATAATATGCGAAAAAGAACACTCCGCAGCCTTGCCGAAGTCTACCAAGTAGCAATAATAAACCCATGGAGTGACACGGCTATTACTTTTAACGCCAGTGATGAACCTAAATTCCGAACGGCCCGAGCACGAGCCGCATTGGTCCTCAGTCCAATAGTGGACGGCTTTCGTCTTACCAAGGTACTCATGGATGGCAGCAGCGGATTGAACCTCATTTATGAGGAAACCCTTCCAAAAATGAAAATAGACTGGAACCGCATTGAGCGAAGTAGCACAACCTTTAGAGGAATAATCCCAGTCGGGAAGCGCACTGTACAGGAAAAATCACACTAGATGTGGTGTTCGGCACGCCGGATAATTACAGGTCCGAAGAGGTCACGTTCCAAGTGGCCCCGTTCAGTAGCGGATATCACGCTCTGCTCGGGCAGGAAGCGTTTACACTCTTCCAAGAAATACCCCATTACGGGTACATGAAGCTCAAGATGCCCGGGCCTAACGGAATCATCACTCTCGCTAGTGATTCGGACATAGCACTCCGCGCCGAAAACAAGACAGCCGCACTGGCCCTCGAGGCGCTATCCGAAGCCCTAGCGGCTGAGGAACTGACTACGCTGCGCTCCACGGTGAATAGGGACGATGTGATACTCGACAAAAGATCCAAGTCCACCTCCTTTAAACTGGCGGATGAAATAGTCAAATTCGAGGTCCATCCAATGGACCCCAATAAAATAGCTTCCATCGGGGCACAATTAAACCCTGATGTAGACGCTGCACTGCGAGAGTTCCTACGAGAGAACTGGGACATTTTTGCCTGGCACCCTTCAGACATGCCAGGAATCCCACGCAGGCTGGCCGAACACAGCTTAAATATCCTAAAAGGATTCAAGCCAGTCAAACAGGCTCTTCAGCGTTTTTCCGAACCTAAGAGATAGGCCATGGGAGAGGAACTAGCCAAGATATTGGTGGCTGAATTCATCAAAGATATAAAACACCCGGACTGGCTAGCAAACCTGGTGATGGTACCAAAGAAGGACAAATCCTGGCGCCTGTGCATTGATTTTAAAGACCTTAACAAGGCTTTCCCAAAGGATCCCTTCCCTCTCCCCCGCATCGATCAAATTATTGACGCTACCGCAGGACACGATTCGTTGTGTTTCCTCGATGCATACTCCGGATACCATCAAATAAAGATGGGAGAGTCAGACCAAGCCGCAACGGCATTCATCACACCATACGGCCCATTCTACTTCAACACAATGCCCTTCGGGCTCAAAAATGCCGGCGCAACATATCAGCGCATGATTCAGACATGTCGGGCAAACCAGATCGGCAAAACAGTGGAGGCATACGTAGATGATGTTAAAACAAGACATGTCGAATCTCTAGTAGACGACTTGAGGCTAACATTCGGTAACCTCCGAACATACGACATCAAGCTCAACCCGGAAAAATGTGTTTTCGGCGTTCCAGCCGGAAAGCTCTTGGGCTTCATTGTATCCGGTAGAGGAATTGAAGCAAATCCAGCCAAGATCCGAGCTCTGTCACAATTGGATATCCCGAAGGACCTCAAACAAATACAAAAATTAACCGGATGTGTGGCGGCTCTAAGCCTCTTTATCTCCTGCTTAGGAGAAAAGGCCCTACCCCTTTACCGCCTTCTTCGGCGCACCGAACACTTCGAGTGGACGGATGCAGCCATGGCCGGACTCGACGAAATAAAAGCCATCTTGGCAACAAACCCAGTCCTGGCCGTGCCAAACATTGGCGAACCAATGCTATTATACATTGCAGCAACCCATCAGGTCATAAGCGCAGTGCTCGTTGTCGAACGAGAAACGGACGGACACAAATTCCCCCTTCAAAAGCCGGTCTACTATGTGTCCACTGTCCTTACTCCGTGCAAGTCACGGTACCCGCATTATCAAAAGATTGCATACGTGGTATTTATGGCATCCCAGAAGCTGCGACACTACTTTCAAGAGTGTTCAATAACAGTAGCCTCGGAAGTGCCACTTAACGATATTATAAACAACCGCGACGCAACGGACCGGATTGCAAAATGGGCCATTGAGCTCCTCCCGTTCAACATAACTTACAAGCCACGACGAGCTATCAAGTCACAAGTCTTGGCCGACTTTGTCGCAGAATGGACGGAGGCCGAACTCCCTAAAGAGTACGGCACATATTCAAACTGGGTCATGCACTTCGACGGCTCCAAAATGTTGGCCGGTCTAGGGGCTGGCGTCATTTTGACGTCCCCCATAGGAGACACAGTTCAATACATACTCGAGATAATGTACACAGACTCCAACAATGTAGCCGAATACGAGGCCCTTTTACATGGTCTCCGGATGGCAGTATCCATGGGCATTCAACACCTAGAGGTGCGCGGGGACTCGAACCTCGCAATATCCCAAATAAATGGAGACTTTGATGCCAAGGATCCAAAAATTGTAGCTTATCGCAACGCCGTCCTAAAAATGTTAGCTCGGTTCGAAGGGC